>NW_017805276.1:700151-727732 GCF_001891065.2 Hippocampus comes
CTGGGGGGGGGGCGATAGTAAATTTCGGCACGGGGGCAACCTGTGAGGAGCACGCATTCTCGCACGGGATCATGCGGGCCCAGACTCAAAACACGCAGACTGATGGCATTGAAGTTCAGATTTATGGCACGGCATGTCAGGCAAACGTTGCTTTTGCACGAGCACCAAATTCAAGGAGGGTTACTCCACAAATGGAGGACAATACAGACACGAACATTTTTGAAAAGCAAGCCTTTTATAAAAAAAGTTGTGATGCTTTTCAAGAAAAAAAACAAGCAATAAAGCATCGTAAATTTGATGAGTCCAGCTCACCCATAAGTTTTTGATTTGTCATAAGAGATATTTTGTTGTGTTTGACACAACCCTGCTGCTCAGACAAATGAAAAACATATTTCAAAATTGTTTCTATATGCAGTATATCCTTTACAATTAAAGAAAATTACATTTAATAGGAATACTTATTGAATTTCTGTGTCACGCTTATTCCAGTAATGGAGTGGCGAATCACTGCTTGGCTAACTGGTCAATAACAAATTTAGCTATTGAATAAAACATAAAAAAAAAACGTGGATATGAATGTCTTTTTCGGCTCCCGTTAGTTGATTTGGTCTGAGTGACACACTCTAGGGCTGAAAAAAATGAAAAAAAATTTGTAAAACAGACAAGAATTACCCGAAGTCTACTCATGGTCGGCGCAATTAGCTTGATGATGTCATCTCTGCAGAATCACGTAGCTCACTTTTTCTCTTCTTCTCGGAAAAAAAAAAAGGTTTTGGAGGCAAGGTTGCGTGTTTGCTGTGATGACTTCAGATGAGTCTTTCTATTATTTAAAAGGTCTGTGAAAAAAACAAACAGAATGTTGTAACAATTACGAGCAGATGTAAAATGTACTTTATCTATTATGCGGTCTTTGATATCTCAGTCAGACATCAAGTAGCAGGGAGAAGAGCAATTTGGTATTCAAATTTCATGACAGAAAATGTCCACCAAATGTGAAATGAGCCGGCAGTGTTAAAATAAAAAGTGTTTTCCGGTAATTCACTGTGACCTTTGGAACCTAAAACCATAACGACTTGCTCTCAACTGGGATGCGGATGACCGCAGAACGCTAAAAACGTTGCGACTCGTCGCCATCATTCATTAGGGGGCGAGACGATGTGGTGTGAACGGCGAGCGAAGAGGGGTCACTGGGGGTTAGGAACTGAGCGGAGGGTGAGGTGACTGAGGTCATGACCTTTCTTCATCACTCACACGGAAAAACACGACCTGTGGATTTCAAGCTTCGCCTCGCCGCTGTTGCATGTCTGCCCCTTCGCACGGTATGTGCAGCAGCGGAGGGATCTTGTGTCGTGTTGTGGGCTCTTCTTTATTGGTTCTTCATCGCTCACTCCCTACCGCGAAGAGCCCACGGTCCGATGAAAGCGGATCAAGGCAGAAGCCTGTAAATTCTATTACATCCGTGACAGTCACATTCACAGAGAAGTTCTCCCGCACGCGAGGTGTCACATATAATCCCGGAGGAATGCTGCAAAAAAGATCAATATTAATTGAAAACAGAGGACCGGATTTACGATTTCCTGCCATCGTATACTTATTCAATAAAACCACAATAAAAAACAACTGGCAGTAGTAGTAAGGATGTTTTTAATTGTGAAAATGGTGTGCGTTCAGACTCCCCGTACAGTTTTTAAGTTGAAATAACTTTTGAAATCTACTACCATTTGAAAGTGTGGAGACATGCGGTATAATTTTGTGGCAATTTTTGACAGATGTTCAGGACTTCAGCCACAGCGTTTGAGAGCTAAGAGTGGAGTTTTATTTTTTATTTCTTCACAGTTTTGAAGTCGCATTCTATATCCTTGGCAAAAAAAAAAAACCTAAAAAAATCATTATTAAAGTCAGCCAGCCGCTGTAACAATGTTCGTCTCTGTGGTGTGTCAAATTTACTCAACATTTATTTTCCAAGTTGCTGTCATTTAACCCTTTCATGCACCAATAATGACAACCTGTACACCTGATAACATGATAGGCTGTCCACTGTAGTGACCGCTGTGCCTGAAAGGGTTCAAGTAAAATTTTGTATGTGAAATTGAAATTGCTGTCAAATACCAAATTTGGAGCAGAGCAGATAAAAGTGGTATCATGTCTGTAACCTACGGAATACAGTGGTACCTCTACTTACGAATGTCTCCATACGAAATTTTCAAGTTACGAAGCGCCTCAACAGGATAATATTGCCTCTTGTTACGAAAGAAATTTCAAGATCCCATAGGTAAATATACAGTATGGGCTGCTAGTCGCAGCTCCGAGTTTCCTAAACGCAACATACTCATCGCTGCTCCGGCATTAGCTATTACCGAGCATCTTCCTAGCATCCCATTGGCTAAGAGGGACCTCTACCGTATGTGTCCCATGTGTGCAGGTTTACGTAAATATGAATCACCCAGATAAAAGTGTTCACCAGTCCGGCGATCGCTCACTATGCTGATGTATGCCTTGGAGATTTTCGAAGGATTGTTAAAAGCCGACAAATGCAAACGTCCTTGGATCAGTTCTTTACAAAACGCCAGGCAAAAAGTACTTCTGAGAGAGAACATGAACTCAAGAGGGCAAAAAACGATGAGGACGCAGTTAAAAGTTAAATGACCATCATTTTTATTCTTTTCTCTTTTCTTTGTTTTTTTACATTATGCACAATTCCCATTTATTGTGCAATAATCTAATTGTAACATGTATTTGTTCCAAATTTTGATGCGTTTTTATGCTTTAGAAAACATTTATGTCGGAATTTGGAACGGATTAGGGCATTTACATGGAAAACGCGTCTCACTTACTTACAAAATGTTCTATTTAAGGCATTTCTTCCAGAACCAATTAATTTCCTAAGTAGAGGTATCACTGTAATGGGAGTTGAAGAGAAACATAGGTACAATATAAAAGGGTGGAACTGGTTGGACTTTGTGTGGACTGACGGCTGATATTGGTTTCCATACTTATTTTCCTTGCTTAAGGAAAACGTTCAATTCTATGCCTGAAATAATTAACAAATACAATATCATTCAGTATCTGGGTTAGTTTTTATCTTTTCTGAAAAACTATCGGGGGTGGAAGTGCCCAGTTGGAGCCAATTTTATGCCATCCAGAGATCCTGTTCCTTTCTACAAAAAGACTACAACACTAAAAAATTCACCGGTGCGCTTTGCTCTTGACTTGCACTAGGTACGAAAATATGGCCCTAAAAGTTACATCAAACAAATTGTTAACACGAAGCACAGCGCAGTTGCCCATTTGCATAAACATATGAACCCTTTCAGGGACAGCGGTTACAACAGTGGACAGCTTATCATGTTATCAGGTTACAGGGCGCATGAAAGGGTTTAAGCAAGCTGACCAAATGCAGCGGCGTCTTATCTCTTTTCCCTTCCTCAAGGTACTCGAACAACCCGCTTCAAATCAAAGTAGGACTTAATTAAGTTTGTACACAGACAGGACATGGCGCCATTCAAGCTAGCACCGCTAACGAATATTCCTGCTACGCTCCGCGACTGAGAAAGAGAAACAAAGATATATTTGTTATTACTAGTCACTAATAAATATTTTGGGGACAATTCAGTGATATTGTTTCAGTTCCCGCAGCACTTCATACTGGTTGGGAAGCGTACTGGTCTAAATTGTGTGCATGGATGTAAACACTGTTGCTCAGTTGCTGCCATTTTCCTCAAGGGAGCTCTCCATCACCCGTCCGCACATGCAACAGTGACAAAGTATTATTGTGTGCCAACAAATGAAGGAAGCGAAGACCAAGTGAGAAAGCCTCCATGCTGGAGCCACCCCTCATCAAATCTTGTTTGTATGGGTTTATTTGTATTTAGGTTAGTGGCGGTGCTACGTGGGGAGACCACCAGGAAGTCGGTTTCCCGGAACAGCTGTCAACGCTCCGTTTTTCATCTTCTCGGTGGCTCATTTTTAATGTTTTGTTTGTCATTTACGGCCTTGTCAGCACGTAAGGTTGTGGCTCTTCTATTTGCGTCTCGTCCAAATATGTGGCCAGGTTGACGGGAGGCCACCCAGAGTTTGATGAGCTCCCGATTTGAAGCAAATAAATCCTATCGATTCAGTTTGAGGAGTTCTGTTACAAACATGCAATAAAAGAGTGTTTTGCAACACCTTGTCAACGACAAAATCAATCACCGCATGAAATTGTCAATGGTCGTCGAGGGAAATGCAAAATTCCATTTGAGTGTCAGTCCCCTGACAAAAATGACGTGTTGAATTCACTCCGTTTTTCAAGATTTGACCGAAAAGGTGGCAGATGTTAATCAGGAAAATATTCTGCTGTCCCAAAATACTGCTTGAATTAGGGACCGGGTCTTACCGGTACTTCCCTGATTTAAAGGACTGGAGGATAAACTTGGCTTCCCCCGGCAGTCACCGTCCTTTATCAAGGTTGCATGACTGCGTGTGTCAATACCCCCGATATAAAAATACACCCAAATCCTTGGCTAGGAGGAGGTCCATATTGTTGTTGTATTGAGTCTAATGATTATCCACCAAACACTGTGGTGAGTTTGATCAACGCAGCCAGTAAGTTAAGTCTCCGAACAGGCAATGAATCCCACATGTGCTCATGCAGTCATTGAACAACTTGAATCACAATCACAAAGCTTTTGCGTGAACAAAAAGTGAAGAACACTTGGCGACTCCTTTTGTCTCTTTGGGGAATTTTGCTTTGCGGTATGTTTATTAGTAACTTGTACCAGGTGTTCAATTCTGTGTTTTACCATTTTTATGTCACCGCATGCTGGCTACGGATAGGATGCGCTGCCGTTCTACACGTGTGCCAATAGCAATGATTTACAATCGTAAAGAAATAAAGTGTTGCCAAATAATCCTCCTCCAAAAGCATAATTTAGATTAATAATTCTTTTGAGTAACCGCAGGGATTTTTGGATGTACTGTAGTGGAGAATCTTTGCGGTGTGCCTCACAGTTTTGGCCCTTTGATTTCGAATCCAGGCTCCGTGTTGCACATGTCATCGAAGTACTCGAGCTGTGAAAGTTAACGCGAACGGTTATTTGTCGATATGTGCCGAGCAATTTGATGGCCACCATTCGAGGGCGTACAACGCCTCTTACTCAAAGACAGCTGGGGGACGCTTCGGTGACCCTAATGAGGACAAGCAGCACAGAAAACGGAAGGATGGATCTTATTGTATGCCTTTTAACAGAACCCCTTGCGGCAGTCATCCCTTTTTTTTTGAAGAGTTGTTTGTAGGGACACCAGAAAATTTGCAAAAACCACGGCACATTGAATTTGGCAGTCATCCCTTTTTTTTTTGAAGAGTTGTTTGTAAGGATACCAGAAAATTTGCAAAAACCACGGCACATTGAATTTATCAATCATAGCAAGACACGGTAATAAACAAAAACAGCGGAGGAGGCTGAGAGACTTCTGGGTATGCTTCTCAGCAAAGAGACACATTTCATTTCTTATGCTCCCAACTAGGAATCGGTCATATGTTGAAGCACGAGCAAAGATGCAGTAAATTGCAATAAATTGGAGACTATGGAGCGATAACACTGCAGCATCCAAAGCGAAGACACGGGAAAGCCACGTATCACACATCGAAAATTACAAAGACACAGAGGCCAAAGCCTCGTGTGTGAAATGTGCTCTATAAATCAAGTTCCCCTATAAATCAATAAATCAGTCAAGATCCAAACCCCGAACCTCAGAACTGTGCTTCCCTATATCATCCTGGAGTTGTCACGAGCCATTTATAATTGTCCAAAAAAAAAAAAAAGACTGGATTGTAAAATATATTTTTTGTCTTGTTTTGGTTACGGTGTAATTAAAAACACACAATACGCAATGAGTGATTTTTTTTCTTCATGTTTACAAGTGTCACCTGATTAAAAAAAAAAAAAAAAAATTCACTGTGTGAAGTTGTTGTTTCACGTCACTCTTTGCTATCTTCAGTCAGAATACAATACGGGACATTTGGCAGGAGACATGAATGTTAGCGTGAGCGTTTTGCGGATTACATCAGTGGGAACAAACGAAAGTTCTTCCCAGTGATCGTCATGTTCCCTTTTTTTTTTTTTTTCCTAATCGGTGGCTGGGACAAGTGGGACAGTAAACTCTGAATGACCTGCTTGTGCATGTCGATCCTCAAAAGTAGATGGAGTGGACCTTGTTTCCTTTTGACCAGACACGGAGGTCACACATTCAAATAGGCTGCCTGCAAACAAAGGTCTTTCCGATCCAACCGCGGCTTACCTCTCGCGACACCTCCGCCATGGCTCCGCTCTATGAGATGACCCCTCTGTGAGCATTGTGAACAGAAATGTGCCTTTCACACGGGCGGGTGGCCAAAGCAAATAAACCAGCACCGTGCCAGCTAACGAGGGCACGAACAGGGTCAGGGGGGTGGGGGTGGGGGGGTCCTGCAAGGAGGTGCCAGGAGTGACAGAGTTGAGGGACATGGTCACGCAAAGAAAACAAGCACAGCAAGAACAAGCTGGCCTTCTCACGCAGGGGCCCGGACACGTCTTGTCATGCGGCGGTCCGCCCCCACCAAGCTGAATTACAGCCGACGTAGCTAATAAAACACGGGGAAATGACCAGTGTCCTAAAAGTGAGAGGGAGAGCATGCAACAAACTAAAAATGTGCACCTCAAGAGCGACGGGATGAAAAGCGGAACCAGAGCCATTTTTTTTCTTCATCCTCAGTTGACCTTCAGTCAAGTTGAGCTTTCAAAATTGACACAACCTTAAGTGTGCAGTTTTATTCTAAAATTATCCCTCAAGGAAATTGATTTAACATGTCGGGACTCCAGAAGTGTTATCAAAGCAAAAAATCAATTCTGGGTGGATACTTGCTAGTCAAAAATCAAGAAAAGGATGAGAACGAAACCTAGCCGGATAACCACTTTGCATTTACAATTCCTATTCGTAGTGAAAAGTATTAAAATATAATGCAAAAAAAATACTGACCCTTTCAGGGACAGCGATCACTACAGTGGACAACTTATCATGTTATCGGGTTACAGTTTATCATTATCGGTGCACGAAATGGTTAAAATATAATGCAGAATATTGTGAGACCAAAGGCAGACAATAATGACCGTAAATGCATTTTCCTTCTCTCAAATCCTGGCTGAACATCACCACTGTGAGTACGTGTGAAATGGAAAGTATGAACTTCAGTCGTGCTAGCAGATGTAAAGTTAACACAAATGCGATGTGTGCGTGTGGCCAACTTCTTGAAAGCATCTCCATGCCAATGGTGCACATGCACTGGAAAATGAAGAAAATTGACAACCGTAGCGGTGGTGACATAACGCTCCATGATATGCAACTCGTCATACCCTAATAAACCACCGTTGTCTATCAATGCCACACAAGTCAAGAACAAATTTCACCGCCGCCAGTTGTTTATGGAAAAGGCCACAATTCATTTTTAACTTGGATTTTGACCGAGGCCAAGACATCAGCGTCGATGTATCGTTGCAAAAGTTTCTGTTCAAAATTCAATTGGAGACTTATCAACCAAATGCAAAAGTTTTAAATGATGTTTATTCCTTCAAAGTATATAAAAGGAACACGAAATGTTATAGTAACCAACACAGTGAAAACAAGGTTGACTATTCTCATTTTCAACAAATACCCGTACCCGAAGAAATGTAGTACAATAAAGGTCTAAAAACACATGGCAGCAGATGCCAGCACATAAACGATAATAATGCATTGCATTGAACATTTACGGTTATACAAAAATCCTACATTGGAATATTAACTACTATTTGAATTATTACAACAATTTTTAAGCCACTGATCAAAGTGCAGGTCAGTTGCTGATAAGCATTTCATACTTTCACACATAAACATCACCGCATCCCTTACACACACACACACACACACACACACACACACACACACACAAATGCACGCAAGCACACACACTGGCGCGCGCACACACACTCCCAACCCTCGCGATCGACTTGGGACCAGTTCGCTGGCATCCGGTCGATCGCGGTCGACGTATTGTGCCCCCTGCCTTAAAATCAAAGGTAATTCGCTGACTAGCTTAGCGCCATTTTTTGCGCATGAGCGGTGACGTAAAGGTGAAAATCCAGTTGTCATCTGACTGGTTGCCCTGTAGGTCAATCAAGTAACGGGATTGATGATAGGCTGACATCGTAAATTCTGCTTTTACTTCGCACCGCCGAGGCGTTTTCGACTCTTGTCATGTGAAAGCCTGGGAGCCTTATTGAACCAGCTCGCGAGCCGTGGGTTGGCCACCCCAGCCAGCCAAGTCGACAGTGTCATTCGCTGACTCCGACATCCCTCAACAGGCCAGATCCCGTCTCACACGCACTCGGTCCCAGTCACTGTATAACACGAGGATGGCGACCTCAAATAGACACAAATAATACCCGCGCCTCGCATGCATATTGGATTAATATTATGCATATAGCTTTAAAATATATTTAAATACTAAAATTGCACATTTACCCATTGTGAGGCTATTAAAGGTGTTGGCCGACTGAGTTAATAAAATCCCAGATGGTTATATTGGTCCCCAAAAGTGGGCTTTTGTATCAAAAAGGCGGGATCAACCTAGGATCCATTTGCTATGTTCAATGCCCGCTCACGCAATAACGTTAAAATATGAGAGTCACGCTAGACTGTGTCAAAAACATTCCCAATTCTAACATGGAGACGTGAACGTTTCCCATCCAAGTGCTCAGAGGCCCCTCATCAGTCACCTGAAAGCAAATATGACACTGGTGGAGTGTACCGGAGGACAAGAAGCCGTGAGAGATGTGTCATCACCAAGGATCACGCTGTTCTTATCCATCAGCTTGCTGTGATGGCTCCTTAGCGGAAGCCATCCAGTGAACGGTATAAAGACCTGAGCAGCTCCTCTTGTTCCCAAAATAGCAGAAATATAAGCACAAGACTGAAACTGTATGAAAACAAAAAAGGTCAACTTTTAACCGAGTTGATGACCGTGCCAAAAACCATTAAATGCTAGCAGATGGTTACAATGAGATGTTTACAAAAATGGGAAATCATTAAACCGCGTATTTGGAAAGTGGCAGTAGCTCCAAAGACTATTTACAAGTGTATATAACAGTAGATCGTGCACATTCAGCACTCTCGCAAAGTGGTTTACTGAAGCGCTTGTCTGGTCTACTGTAAGGATGACTTCTTTGCCTCATCATTCATCCTATTCCCATTAAGCGGCCACAAGCTGCCTTTCTTTTTTCCTGCTCGCGCGCTCAAACATAACAAACAGTGTGCTAGCTGTCTTGCACAAGTGAGGTCTGTTCTCAGAAGGGAAAAGGTGTCAGCTAGACATGTAAACAGTTCGGGCGTTATCCTTATTAATAGAAGTGGCCACAATTTCTTTGCGTCTCCCGGGTTCCCACTGTACTTATCTGACATGAAAATCTTTTTTTAATCAACATGTGTTTGCTTTTGAGTCGAATTATGTGAAAAGTGCTCCAGCAATTTCCGAGAAAAATGATCCAAGCGGCATGATTGAGACCAAAACATTTTATTTTGGTGCAAATCCAGGAAGTGGGTTTTCATGATTGCTAACTCCGTACAGGTTCATTTATCAGTACGGCATTTTCCGCACTAAAAGGCGCACTGGATTATGAGGCGCACTTTCAATGAATGGCCTACTTCATATTTTTTTTTCATATATTGGACGCACTGGATTATAAAACGCAATTACAATGCATCCACTAGATGGAGATATGCTCCTTCTGTTCAACTCGAGAGGCGTTCATGACTGCATCACCTCCGAAAAACGTAAATTAAACGATTACTTCAATGAAACTATGAAAATTGAAAATAATGCATCAAAACAGAAAATCAAGCAAGGAAATCACAAAATAAATTCTATAGCCCCCTACAGAATTTATTTTGGCAATTTCTTGAGCAAAGATCCAACAGAACGATCAGATGTCAGTAAAATGGAGGAGACTGGACTGTCTCAGAAGTGTTTGTTATTTATTCCTTTGTTGTGTACTGTATTCCCAAACGATGAAATTACGACCTAGTGTGATACAGCAAAACAAAGTGACATGATGAGAATTGGCATGGATGGTAGCTTCCCCTTTTACAAGCTGGCATGCCGTAAAAATGAAAAAAAAATTTTAAAACCAAAAAGCACTCAAGTAATTGCAGGTTTCAGACAAATCTTAACAGCATTTGTAATACAGCAACAAAAGTTGTGAGACTTTGCTCTGAAGCACCGAGAGCCGTGATTGAACTCTGCCCTCAGTGCACTGCCCCAAACTTGCAACAGTTCCATCCACTCATCTGCAGAATTGGAGCACTGAAGGCAGGGTGGGGGTATAACGTGACCGCACACTGACCCGGCTTCATTTTCAGGATACTAAAATGCACAGAGCTGCTCATGCAGAACACATGGAGGTGCAAAAGAGAGAGGGAATCACGGAACTTTATCCGCCCAATTACACAATGAGGAGAGCGACCTGCTGCTCGTATCCATCCTGCACGGAACGCTCAGTGCGCCTGAGGCTGAGCCACTGGCCTCTGCCTCCCCACCTGCAGAGCCTTGCACAGACACAGACAAAGGAGCTCATCAATCAGTAAAGAAAAAAACAACAACAACAACAACAAAAAAACGATAAACGTCCTGTTTCATAACAAAGACGGACGATCTAGTTCAACACAACAAACTGCAGCAAAACAAACAAATAGGAGCAAAACAACATTAGCATGCACTGGGTTTAAAAAGCGGTCTAGTCGACTCATTAGCTGCTTTGTCACACTTTGCATGTTGCAAGAAAACACTGTCTGGTTCGACAGTAAACTAACTGTTGATATTTGGACATTTGGAGCAAGTTAATCCTTTCGGGGACAGCGGTTACGACAGTGGACAGCCGATCATGTTATCAGGTTGCAGGTTATCATTATTAGTGCGTGAAGGGTTAATATGAGAGTAAAACTGTAGAAATGGGAAAAAATGGCAGGAAACTCCTATGTGTTAGGGAAAAAAAATCATTGCTTGTTGATGTTAATACAGGAAGTCAACAGCCCTTTTTATGCGACCTGTAAAAGATGCTGTTTGTCTCAGTCACGTGTCAAACTCAAGGCCAATTTGACCATAGGGGCATATTCCACCATGGTGTGTCCTCTTATGTTGCATCACAGGTGTCTTTAAAGTTAGAACCAGTCAGCTGGCCGCTTTTTGGTGACATTGCGTGTACTACACGAAACATGGATCAGAGGAAGCGAATGAAAGTGCTGTCTGGGGAGATGAGAAAGAAAATTATAGACAAGCAAGTCTCAATGAGCCACAATACAAAAGCAATGTCTGATTGTCATTGGTCAATTTTCATTATTATTACTTTTGTCAAATTAATGTTTCTGTGTTTTGTTTTTTTGGCTTTCATCCCCACAGGGGTACCAACAAATTTGTCCACCTGTGTATATAGTAGATACATCATGTAGTAAATACCTGTACGTCTACCGGTACGTAGTAGTATAGTGGAGTCATCGATGTGTAACCAACATGAAAACCAATCTTTTACATTCAATTTTTTTACATGCAAAAAGTGGAAGGCAAAGTAAGGGGTGGGGGAAAAAAAATCTCAAATAGGTCTAAAACACTACATCTTAATTCTTGAGGGATTTATGATCATTCGTTACTCCTAGGTCGAGATCTCCTCGATACCAAACAAAGTTTCCCAAAAGTGCCTTCTGATGAGCTCACAGATTCGGGGTCATCTGGAAGCCGTTTCCTCTCGCATTCTCTCCCTCTTCTCATTTTAATCTCTCATTACAGCACTGCACCCCATCCTCCACGCAAGCCCCCCGCTCCCCTGGGTAGCCGGAGTTCAGTGGCCGAGGTCCGCGCACGCCAGGCCGGCGCGGCACGCAAGCCCATCCCCGCTCGGCTCCCCAAGCACGCAAAAACTCGACGGCATTAGAAAGAAATATCTCTATACTGTACATAATACATGGCTGCTGTGCTGGGTGCCAAGCAGTGAGGTTCTATCATGCAGCCTGCCTGCAACGGAGGTGAAAAGTGCCCAAAAAGCTCAGAAAGATTGGAATTCGATTACTTTTTTTTTTCCTATTGAACGACAAAACCAGAACTTAAAGGTCTCTTTGTGTGATGTTTAAAAAAAAAAAAAAAAAAAAAACGTCTGAAAATTTTGATATTCTCTCGTTGTCAGGCACACCATTCGAGATGTCATTTTGCCTCCGAAGATTTCAGTTCATCAAGTATCAAAGGATTAATCTGGGTGTCTTTGTTTTTCTTTGAGTTTTTGCGGTTTGCTTGAAAAAGCGCCAATATCGCCAAAGAAGATTGCGTGGGAGAAGGGGCGTGGGGGGGGATATACATAAAAGAAGTCACGCAAAGAAGCAGACATTCAAAGCAGTGACATGCCAGTGTCGCCATTTGTGTTGTCACTAGCTATCAAAATTAGAAGCCTTCTTTTGTGTGCGTATTTTACTGTTAGCTTATTTGTTTCGTTTTTTTTTTTTTTTTACTTGTAAGAATGACGGATATTAAAAAGTGACTGAACTTATTTGCCCCCTAAATGACCATCGAACATGCCTGTGAAGTTACAAACGGTTTAATGACATTGACAGTTTTATTTCCTCCCGTTTCTGCGGGAAAATGCACGCGTGCGTTTGGCGATGCGTGTCAGAGCGTTACATATACAAGTTGAGCTCTTGTATCCATCAGGGACAATGTTTCCATTGTGTTTAAGCGAAGAGAACTATCTAGTTTTCCGCACTCGGGGCTCTGCTTCCACCCAGAGAACAAGTTAAACGAGCGAGACTCAAGATGAAACGGACAAACGCCGGCAGGAACACACTGCCTGCTGGTTGTCAATCGAACAAAAGCCGGACTTGCCATTAGCCGAGCAGTACGTGATGTCGAGTATGGGCTGGCGTACGGCAAGCCTTTTCAGCATAGTTGAAAATGAGTGACTCGTGAGTGTTTCTGTGCCACTAATACGACGAAGCGCTTAACTAGTGTGGCTGAATATTTGTCTGTATGTGCTCTGTGATTGGCTGGGAACCGGTTCAGGGTGTCCCCCGCCTACTGCCCGATGACGGCTGGGATCGTCTCCAGCACCCCCCCGCGACCCTTGTGAGAATAAGCGGATCGGAAAATGGATGGATGGAATAAATGCTCAAATGGCCTGCCCAACTGGCGAACTGCATGAGATGCGTCTGTCCTTAAAAAAAAAAAAAAAAAAAAAAAAAAAAGACAATTTTACATTGACAAGAAATATTTGCTGTGAAAATATACCACTGACATGTTTTCAAAACACCTGTGAAGTGTTTTCGATTCTGAACAAAAACAGATGTTAACAGTGTCATTCAATACGGAGTGCCAAATCAACTTTTTGAGCTTATTGGAAGGTTTCAAGCCATAGATGTCAAAACGACATGTTCTTAAATGACCTCGAGGAAAAGTGGAGGTCACACAAGGATAATCATGCCCTGGCATGCACTTTTTTTCCAGCTATATTTCTTCGCAAGCCCTCATAAAAGCGATTTTTGGAAGGACTCTGCAAATCTCAAATCATTCCGAACATTTTCCAAAATGCTCGTCTCTCTTGGTCATGGTTGATTTTTTGTGTGTGTGTGTGTGTGTGTGTGTGTGTGTGTGTGTGTGTGTGTCCGTGTCGGACACAAATGAAATAAATATTTCACAATCACCAGATTCACTGTTTCTTTTTTATTTGTTCCAAATGAATCACAGGACCCAGAGGCCTCAGTGACATTGTAATTGAGACAATCTTATATCAGGTTGCATGTACAGCTGCACACAAAGGATGACGGCCATTTTGTAAAATTACACTGGCTGGCAACGAACGATCACGCTTCAACTTCAAATTATGAATTTATTAGGGGGGATTTAAGGGCCCCAGTCCTTTAAAAAAAGATGGAAAGTGACATTCCAACAGCGGAAGAGTATAAACTGCCATTCTTTCAACCCAAATATTGAACATTTTACATTTGCACTTCACCAAGACTGACCGCAGGCCTTGATGTGTTGCCTTCAGGCTTGCAGGGGTGCTCCTTCTTTTTTTTTTTTTTTGTTAAAGCATGTAACAAAATACTACTTACAGACCATTTTAGATCACTTTGAATGCGTTTTCACACGAACAACCCAGTTAACTCAGATTGTGGTCTGGCATATGAAGACGGCACCACGTCCAAGCACAAATGCCCAGTGGTTACATCCCGGTTGTCTGCGTAGGTGCTTGCCCACAGGATGTTTTTGTTGGTGTGTTTAGAGCTTTTTTAGTCTTAGTTCACCATTAACATCTCTACCCCCCCCCCCCACACACACACAAAAAAATCAATATGCACACCACAGTTCTTTCTTCTAAGTCCCGCCAACTCCCCAACTGCCTGTTGGACCCCAAGCTTTGCTCTCACTGCTGCAACCCCCGCCATCCGATCCAAAAACCGACCCCCTTTCCCTCGCTCTCTTCCTCCCTGTCGGTGCTGTGCGTGACAGTAGCTCACTGAGAAGTGGAAATGAGACTAGTAAACAATGATTAACTCCAGAGGCCAGAGCAGTCTGGGTCTGCCATTGGTTCTGTCTCCCGCATGCTGACTGCCCCCACCCATCCAGCACATGCAGCATATAGAGGGACAAAAACCACAAACCGACGCACACCATGCCTTCAGCGAGAGTCAACACCGGGTCAGACGGGTGGGGTGGGGAGGGGGCAACCCCCCCGCAGCAACGTTACAAGAGGTAATCACAGGCAAACACAGCAGCCACACGCAAAATGCACACATGACACCCGCCCCCACCGTGACTGCCATACACGCCCTCCCCCCATCCCCACCAACACCCTACCACCCTCTTCCTCAGCCACAAATCTGCATCGAATTACCATGATGGGGATGCAAGTGGCCACATGTGTGCGAGGAGCGGACTGAGGTGGGGGGCCTGCATGGGGGGTCGGGGGGGGGATTCTCCCCTATAGGAATAATCATCATCAATGAAATGTATTCAAGGACATTGCAGTGTCTGGTTAACCCGGGAATCATTGTGGAAGCTTTGGTTTGTAGCCACGCCACATTTCTCCAGACAAACGGCTTCCAGGCTTGGAATCAGCATGAGCCCATATCTATAATTGCCCTCTTTTGAGCAATTAACATCATAGAACAAACCATTGTGATCAAGTTTTTCTGTTGTCTTCCTATTTGTTTGAACGCATTCAAAGAAAACGTTGGACACCAGGCCATTGGGGTGTCGAGCGCATTTCTAAAGTGAATCCAAGCATCCTCAAAATTTGAGGGATCTGAAGGTTTTATCGCCTGTGTCCTTTTGCGACACGCTAGAGAAGTCTTCAAGCCATGCGCCCATGCACGTTTTTTGATGTGACGCCCCCCGCCCCCACCCACATCAATTGAATGCCCCCTCTCGAATATGCTCTGGCGCCAAAACTGTCAGCACTGTTGCACCACGCTGCGGGGCTGACTGAATCCCTTTGTTCTATCCTCCTGTCGATCCATCCATGCTTACTAAATAAAAAGTAAGCCACCTGAACACGCCAGCGCAGTGATCAAGTCAACGCTGCTTTGAATATATGCGCAGCAAGAAAGGACCCGTCGGACAAGTTCTGCATCAATATTTTATGTCTGCGCATATTTTTTTTTTCTCGTTTGTTATTGTGATGGTTTTTTTTCCCCCCCTTTTCCATCATCGTGTCTTTGCTGACGTAACCACTGATTCAATTGCTGTGGGATCGAGAAAGTCTTATCTTGATTGCTGTGCTTCTTTATTGTGTCAGCCTCAAGCCATATTTGCTGTGTGCCAAGTGAAGAATGTTTACATCACAGTTGATAGTCATGATTGAGTGTTTCACTATTTGTTTTGTTTTTTTAAATTTGTAATCTGTAAGAATGTCGGTGCAAACATTAGTGTATGTGTCTGCGCGTGTGTGTGTGTGTCTGTGTGTGTGTGTGTGTGTGTGTGTGTGTGTATATTTATAAATATATTTAGAATACAGCCTTTTTCCAATGTAGCCTTTCTTAAAAATAAAAATAAAACACCAAAGCTCATTTATTTAAATAAATTGTTAATCCAGTTTTCCAACACACAATATTTTAAATGAAACCTGTTACTTGACAAACCAAAAAAAAAGTATATCTTAAACAAGTATCGTCAGCGTTAACTGATAAACTAATTCGCATTACAGCCCCCTTCAAACAGCAGCAAGCACAAGTTAAAAACACACGCGGTCCTCCAAGTCCACGCTGATCAAACTAACTTCAACAAATCACTCATCCACACTGCACATATTAACTTCAATCGCAAAGCAAAAGTTACACAAACCGTTTTTCTCTATTTTTTTTTCCTGACCACAGTCAGTCTTCCAATGACCCCCCCCCAAAAAAAAAAATGGAATTAAAAAGGAATGTCAAAAAGTTGCACCGAAAGGGGTGCAAACGTTTCCAGTCCAATTATTAAAACAAATCGACGCGGCGCGTTCTCCGCTACATTTTTCTTTCACCAGGTGCAGAGTTTCTGCCGCTCCTCCAGCCGCGCTCGCTTACCGCGCGCGCTCCCGCTAGGACGCTCGCCCTCGAGAGCGCTCCGCGTCTGGGAGACAATGAAGCAGGGGTCTGCAGGACTTCCACAATGGGAGGAGTATGACATCCTTGCCGAGCCCTGCCCACTAACAGCGAAATATATAAGGTGGAGCAGGCACAGGCAGCTAACTCAAACCTTAAATCATCTCCCAAAAAATAAATAAATAAAAAAAATAGATTTAAAAAAAAAAAAAAAACTTTTGCCACAAACACTTTTAGTAACCCCACCGGCATTTCATGAATTGGACAAAAGCGATTAATTTTTACTTGTTACAATTGAAAAGAATATTTTTCATACATTTTGAGCAAACGAAGCCTTCTTTTTGGAAGCGGCACCAGAACATTTGTCCCGATGGCAGTGGACACTGACTTTGCCGTGAAGAGCAGCAGCATCATGCGAGAGTGGGGCGGACAGGTCCAACCAGCTCTTGTTGCATCTTTTATCTTCCTCTTCTGCCTTGAAGCCTGCCTCTGGTTCAGGAACCTGAGGCTCAAGAGAAGACTGCCGGGACCCTTCGCCTGGCCCGTGGTGGGCAACGCCATGCAGCTGGGCCAGATGCCTCACATCACCTTTGCCAAACTGGCCAAAAAATATGGCAACGTGTACCAGATAAGGCTGGGCTGCAGCGACATTGTGGTCCTGAACGGAGAAAGGGCCATCCGTCAGGCTTTGATCCAGCACAGCAGGGAGTTTGCCGGCAGGCCAAACTTTCTCTCCTTCCAGATGATCTCAGGAGGAAGAAGCCTGACATTTACTAATTACAGCAAAGAGTGGAAAGCGCATCGGAAAATTGCCCAGTCCAGCCTGAGAGCCTTCTCCTCTGCAAACAGTCAGACCAAAAAAGTCTTTGAGCTGCACGTCATGGCTGAGGCGATGGAACTGGTGCGAGCTTTTTTGAGACACGGCGCGGATGGACAATATTTCGACCCGTCTCATGAGCTCACGGTCGCCGCCGCGAACGTTTTGTGCGCTCTTTGCTTCGGGAGGCGATACGGGCACGACGATGTGGAGTTCAGGACCATGTTGACGAGGCTGGACAAGTTTGGAGAGACGGTCGGAGCGGGCAGCCTGGTTGACGTGATGCCCTGGCTCCAATCCTTCCCCAACCCTGTCCGCAGCATCTACGAAAACTTCAAGAATCTCAACGAGGAGTTCTTTGCCTACGTAAAAGATAAAGTGGTGCAGCACAGAGAGTCCTTCGATCCGGACGTGACCCGGGACATGAGCGACGCCATCATCAACGTGATCGAGCACGGAAAAGAAAGCGGCCTGACGAAAGAGTTCGTAGAAGCCACGGTGACCGATCTGATCGGAGCCGGCCAAGACACGGTATCCACCGTCATGCAGTGGATCATGCTCCTGCTGGTCAAATATCCCGAGGAGCAGGCAAAGCTGCATGACCTCATCGACAAAGTGGTGGGTCCCGACAGACTGCCCTCAACTGAGGACCGCGGCGGCTTGGCATACCTGGACGCCTTCATCTACGAGACCATGCGCTTCACCAGCTTCGTCCCCATCACCATCCCCCACTCCACCACCTCAGACGTCACCATCGAAGGTCTCAGCATCCCCAAAGACACGGTGGTCTTCATCAACCAGTGGTCCGTCAACCACGACCCCCTGAAATGGAAGGACCCGCATATCTTCAACCCCTCGCGCTTCCTGGGCGAAAACGGAACCCTCGATAAGGACGTCATCAACAGCGTCATGATTTTCTCGATAGGTAAGAGGCGCTGCATCGGCGACCAGATCGCCAAGGTGGAAGTGTTTTTGTTCACGGCGGTCTTGCTGCACCAGTGCAGCTTAGAGAGCGACCCGTCGCAACCCGTCACCCAGAATTGCTCCTACGGGCTCTCGTTGAAGCCCCTCAGGTATTGTGTCACCGCCAAGCTCAGAGGAAAGTTGCTTGGCTTGGTTTCTGCAGCGTGAACTGCATGCTATCGGCAACGTGACTCCAAGGCCAGCAGAGACTTCTCCACACGTCCCCACCGGTGACATTTTAACAGCGCGTACTAGCATACCTGCACACAGTCTTCTTGTAAAATATTCCTATTTAATGTATTTAAACATGCATTGGGAGTGTGGGAGTGTCAAACTGGTAGAATTTAGGCCAGTGGACTTTTTGCATCAATGCAAAAGGTTAAAAAAAGTTCTCCAATTTTTCTACACAGTATCAAGAGTTAATTATTATGATTATTATTATTATTATCGTTTGCATGAATATGTACGATCTGCACAGGGGCATCTACCGACCTTGAACGTCCATTTAAACTAATATTGTCATAAATGCTCGCGAATGTTAACAGTCACTTGTTGACTCAATGTTCTCAGTCATAATATCGAAAAAAATATATTTAACCTTTTGTGCTTTTACAACGTGGTTTTATAAGTTCTGGGTCAAACGGTTATCTGTCTACTATCATCTACTGTATTCATAAAGCATGTGAAGACATCGGACAAAAAGGGATGATGAGAGTGAAAAAAGAGAAGTTGGAAGTGAAGAGGAAGTCTTTCATTAAGCTCCATGAGAGAAAATGCGCGCAAACTTTTGTATCGCTAGTGTTCCCCCTGAGCACCGCCTGCCAAACATCGCTCCCACCAATACGTAGCACAGATGTGCGCCATGTTTTTTTTTTTTCTCTCTCTCTCTCCCCATGAGGCATTATCATGACTGTGTTTGTTTACGAAGTTTTCAAAGCCACACGGATGTTCCCGCATCGTCTTTAGGCCTGCACGCTCCGCCCAGGTCGATCTTCTGCAACCAACTACTCAGCGGGGGCTTGGTGTGACGAACAAAAAAATAAGCTGTACCTGAAATGAATGCTGATAATAACAATAAAGAAATGGTGAATGTTTTCTGTGTCTGGCTTTCATTTCGTGTTATTCTTTGTCATGAGATAAAATCCCACAGTCGCACTCTGTATTATGTAGGCCGTACTATCAAACATGTGACAGCAAAATGATGCCACCATTGTCTATTTGTTTGTCATTAGTCTTCTTCTTTTTTTTTTTTTTTTTTTTTTTTAATGAAACAAACCTTGATTTGTAGCTGCGCATAACCAAGACCGCAAGACAATGACTTTTTAAGTCTTTCATTTTGTTGCACAAGCACTCACATGCACACATGCTCGAGTCTTGTGTTCCCAACTCGGTTTGAAATTCGACAACAGACTGCTCTGGACTTGACCATCGCATTCCACGGGGTCATGAAAGAGCGTGGAGTTTTGAATCCTATTTCGACCTACAAACTCTCTTCATTTCACGGAACCCTCCTCTCCGTATTTATTCAATGGCTGATAAATGTTTTTGGGGGAATAATACAGAAAAAGTTTGACGGAGAAGCAGTCATCGCCAAAGCAACGTGACTAGCATGGTGAGCGTATTTATACAGTCTTAAATTTTGGTCGAAAATTGGCTCGCTACGCAACACGTGTCTCGCTCATTCCCATAAATCGCAAATATCTCGTTGAGGTGACGTATGTCTCGCTTTGCAGTCATTCTACAAGGGATGCTGCTGGAAGGAGGCCGAAGTGGGACTAAGGTCTGCAAAGTGTGGTCAAAAAGGGAGGAGAGTAATCGTTTCAAAAAAAAAAAAAATGAAGTCTCGGAGCCCTCCCACCATAGGGATACATATAAGAGAAAGCTTCAATCCGCTTCCTTCTCAAGCGGTCATCTGAAGACGAGCCGCACCACAGCTAACTGCTCAGCTTCATCCCGATCTTGTCCCAAACTGCAATGGAGGCTGCCACTGCTGCCTTTCTTTGGTCTAATCACGAATGAGGCCTCGGATGTGACTTTATGAACTAAAGGAGAAGCTCTCAAGTCATAACCGAGCTGTCTTTTCTTTGGATGCAGAGGAGGACGGACGACACGGGATAACACGATGACTCAGGCGGACGCCGAGTTTGCTGTGAAGGGCGGCAGCATCGCTCGAGAGTTGAGTGGACAGCTCCAACCTGCTTTGGTTGCAACTTTTCTTTTTCTTGTCTGCCTGGAGCTCGGCCTGTGGGTGAGGAACCTGAGGCTCAAGAGGAGACTGCCGGGACCTTTCGCCTGGCCCGTGGTGGGCAACGCCATGCAGCTGGGCCAAATGCCTCACATCACCTTCGCCAAACTAGCCGAAAAATACGGCAACGTGTATCAGATAAGGCTGGGTTGCAGCGACGTTGTGGTCCTGAACGGCGACAGGGCCATCCGCCAAGCTCTGATTCAGCACAGCAGGGAGTTTGCCGGCAGACCAAACTTTCTGTCTTTTCAGTACGTGTCGGGAGGGAAAAGCATGACTTTCACCAGTTACAGCCAAGAGTGGAAGATGCACAGGAAAATTGCTCAATCCACCATCAGAGCCTTCTCATCTGCCAACAGCCAAACCAAAAAAGCCTTTGAGTGCCAAATTGCGGCAGAAGCTAAGGAACTGGTTGAGCAGTTCCTGAAACTAGGAGCTCAGGGTCATTATTTCAACCCCGCCCATGAGTTAACGGTCGCCGCCGCGAATGTGATTTGTGCCTTGTGCTTCGGAAAACGGTACGGCCACGACGATGCCGAGTTCCGAGCCTTGTTACAGCGGGTAAACGACTTTGGACAGACCGTCGGAGCTGGCAGTTTGGTGGATGTGATGCCATGGCTTCAGTCTTTCCCAAATCCTGTCCGCAGTGTTTTCAGGAACTTCAAAGACCTGAACAAAGAGTTTTTCAAGTTTGTTCAGGGCAAGGTAGAAGAGCACAGAAAGACCTTCGATCCGCAAGTAACCCGTGATATGAGCGATGCTATCATCGGGGTCATTGAGGAGACGAAGAGCGAAAAGGGACTCGCCAAGGACTACGCTGAGGGGACGGTAGCAGACCTCATCGGTGCGGGTCTGGATACCGTCTCCACCGCTCTCGACTGGATACTTCTCCTCCTGGTGAAACACCCTGACATTCAAATGACGCTCCACCGGCTGGTGGACAAGGTGGTGGGGCCAAACAGGCTTCCCTCTGTGGAGGACAGAGGTCGCCTGGCCTATCTGGATGCCTTCATCTATGAAACAATGCGATTCAGCAGTTTCGTGCCCGTCACCATCCCCCACTCTACGACTTCGGATGTTACTATTGAGGGTCTTCGCATTCCAAAAGACACGGTGGTCTTCATCAATCAGTGGTCCATCAATCACGATCCCCTCAAGTGGAAGCACCCGCAGATCTTTGACCCCTCGAGGTTCCTCGACGAAAACGGCTCCCTAGACAAGGACCTCACCAATAACGTGATGATCTTCTCAGCGGGGAAAAGACGTTGCATCGGTGACCAGATTGCCAAGGTGGAGATCTTTTTGTTCTTTGCCATCCTTCTTCAACAATGTCACTTTGAGAAATGTCCCGATGAAGACCTGTCGCTGAATTGCTCCTACGGTTTAACGCTGAGGCCTTTGGATTTCAAAATCACCGCCAAGCCCAGACATGAGACACTTTAAAAAGATCATTAAAAAAAAAAAAGTATAAGCTCACACAGACTTTTCTTTTTAACAGAATTCAATGTCAGAAAGTCTGTGCCTATATATTGTTTGCATCCTTTAAGTACTGCATTGCTTGGCCACTTTATTAGGTACACCTGCACACTAGAATGAAATGCAATTTGGACAGCAAATACTCTTACGATTATCGAGGGTGTCATTTTGTCAAGAGATTTCATATTTCCCCACGCAGCAAAACGGGGTAAACCAATATGAGACACAAGACAATGTTGAAGGTCTCTGAGTCGTGTTATCTTTGTAAAGGCAGATTTTTTTTTTTTTTACATGCATTTTTATATTATGAAGGTGTACCTAATTTTGTGACCACGGTAATAGCTGTTGTGTTTCATTCGAACATTGTGTACGCTACAATTATGAAAGAGCACTTTAACCTGAGGAAAAGAGTTTCCTATCCTGTCTAGGAACAGGAATTTGTCATCATAACCCTAACAAATATGTACTTTCGAGCGTGACTAAAACCTCACAGGTAAAATAAACATCTCAGCTCACTTCCAAGTGAAAGTGTGGTGCGTCAGTGAGGGCAGCCAGAATGTAAAAAACCCAAAACAAAACCAAAAAAAAAAAAAAGTCCAGCGTGGTCAAAAAGATAATAATAGCAACTCATGTCTGGTCTCTGTTGTTGTGAAAGATTAAGATGTGTTACTGGCCCATGTCGCTCCTGCTGTGAACCCTTAGCAAGCGAGCCGTGACTCACTACATCAGCCACTCATTAATGTTTAACACCGGTCTTCTAGTGCTTTTCTTTTTTGTTGTCTTTTTCAGTTAAGTGAGAGCAGACAAGTCATTTCCAGGCCTGATTTATCAATACAGTGAGTGTGATATCCTTGGAAAGAAAAAGATTGAGCCATTGCCGTAATTGCTGTAAGAAGGCAGTTTGAACAGTTTGACAAATGGAGGACAGGCAGTCCAGTCCCAACACTTTTAAAAACTACTAAATCAACTTCAGGTTGTGTGACAAGTAGCTCGTCCACCCTTGATTGGCTCCTGTGAGTCATCGCAGTTTGGTACTAATGACACTTTATTGAGCAGAAATAAAATTACTTTTGAAGCTGAAACGGGGTCTGTTTTAATCGTCGACGAATATAAATATATAGAAAATAACTTCACCAGAATTATGTTTTCTCCTCTACAGAATGCATTAGAAAATCCAGACGGTAGGATACACGAGCACATCTGCGTTTTTTTTAGTTTCTGCTTGAAGGTGACAATGCACATATAGAAAACAACTTCACCGGAATTATGTTTTCTCCTCTACAGAATGCATTCGAAAATCCAGACGGTAGGATACACGAGCACGTTTTTTTTAGTTTCTGCTTGAAGGTGACAATGCATCTGTATTCCTGACATGTGTCACAGCATGTACTGACACTTCCCTACTTTTGCCCAAATAACCTTTCAACATGGAAGCCATGCAGCGCCACAAAAGAGCTTCTTCTTGATGAGCGGCTTTCATTTCTCTTTTCGTGAGTCTGGGGAAACCCTCAAACCACCCACAGTTCCAAATATGTCCGACCTTTAAGTACAGTGGATCAATATTAGTTCAAGTGTGGGTTAGCGGTTTATCATCCTCATCCTAATTTTGACTTTGCCGTTGCTTGACTCGCTACGAAATCCACTTGCAGGAGCAGCGCTGCGAAGGGAGCTTGTTTATGCTGACATTCTGTCCTCTACAAGCTCTCTCCATTACATTCTCTTGTTTGCTCTGACACCGCAAGGACCTCAAGAGGGAGGAACGGGCAGGCCGACCTCCCCGGTTTCCAACTTCCCAAAACATCCGTGAAATCTGTCCAGTTGAAAGACTCCCTTTCACCTCTTGAGTCACTTCTTGATGACACACAGTGGGGTAGAGTTATTTCTTCCCTCATCTTCTACTGGAACACATGCGGAAAATTGTGTCTGCGTATTGGCTGGTGTCTGTCAGTCTTTCCTACGAGGCTGCCCTCAACATCAACGTATTCACCACAACTTCACTTCTTATCCAAATTGCTGACGACAAAAGAAAAGACAGCGGCAATTCTGCACGTTCCCAGCTAAAGCGTAAACATCAAAACAGAATGAATCGCTGAGAAAAAATATTTTATTCGAACAAGTATATTAATTCGATTTTTTTTTTTTAAACCATATCTACAAATGATCTGATCCATCCGTCTGCTTAAAAAAATAAAATAAACATAAAATAAAAAAACTAAAAATATGGCCCTAAATCACAAATCTCTATGCCTCGGCATGCAATAGATTTACAATCATTTTTGCTGAAATCGAAATCCTTCAAACAATCCAGAAAGCACGGCACTCTTTCTGTTTGTGACGAGCTCCCTCAGGTGAACGCAACTTCTTTCTTTACATCCCAAAAAATATACTGTAGGAATCAAACTACACACCCACTCGCAGATAATAGATGTTCTCACTTATCTCGTCATAAATCTTTGTGGAATTTAAACACATAAGCGCCTGGTGGTCCAGCTGCGTTGACGGGGCCATCAATTTCGAGCGGAAGGAGTCGACCCAGACGATGAGGAATTGCCAGCATTGCTCCTTTGGACAATCACTGTGCATTCTATTCAAGGGACACAGCAGGTGTCTGATGTATTTTGAAATACGTTCAGGAGTTGTTGTTTTTTTTTGGAGGGGGGGGTTATAGCTCTCCAGATCATATCACGTAACACAATAAAAATTGAGAATTGCTCAACAGAATGATATCTCCTCCTGTTTTAATCATTGGGAGTTCTGCGAATTATCAACAGACAAAGTAACTATGTTGAGCGTGATTTGACTCAATGTGAATAATATTAGGATATCTTTTCACTGTATTGAAAAGGTGAACATATTCAGTATACTTTTACAAAAGGATGAGTCTGTTAACACGTTTAATTTTAAGTAAAACCATGTGGCATTTCAATTCAATAACAGGTCATGAACTAGCAATACTGAGACAACTTTTATTTGATTAATGAAGGTTTGGTACAGATCTCTGCGAATGCCACTTGGGGAAGCCCCCCCCCAAGAAGTGTCGCCATGTGCGGCCGCACATTTTGCACATACCAGAAACCGCTACTGCTGCGTATTGGCTGGTGTCTGTCAGTCTTTCCTACGAGGCTGCCCTCAACATCAACGTATTCACCACAACTTCACTTCTTATCCAAATTGCTGACGACAAAAGAAAAGACAGCGGCAATTCTGCACGTTCCCAGCTAAAGCGTAAACATCAAAACAGAATGAATCGCTGAGAAAAAATATTTTATTCGAACAAGTATATTAATTCGATTTTTTTTTTTAAACCATATCTACAAATGATCTGATCCATCCGTCTGCTTAAAAAAATAAAATAAACATAAAATAAAAAAGCTAAAAATATGGCCCTAAATCACAAATCTCTATGCCTCGGCATGCAATAGATTTACAATCATTTTTGCTGAAATCGAAATCCTTCAAACAATCCAGAAAGCACGGCACTCTTTCTGTTTGTGACGAGCTCCCTCAGGTGAACGCAACTTCTTTCTTTACATCCCAAAAAATATACTGTAGGAATCAAACTACACACCCACTCGCAGATAATAGATGTTCTCACTTATCTCGTCATAAATCTTTGTGGAATTTAAACACATAAGCGCCTGGTGGTCCAGCTGCGTTGACGGGGCCATCAATTTCGAGCGGAAGGAGTCGACCCAGACGATGAGGAATTGCCAGCATTGCTCCTTTGGACAATCACTGTGCATTCTATTCAAGGGACACAGCAGGTGTCTGATGTATTTTGAAATACGTTCAGGAGTTGTTGTTTTTTTTTGGAGGGGGGGGTTATAGCTCTCCAGATCATATCACGTAACACAATAAAAATTGAGAATTGCTCAACAGAATGATATCTCCTCCTGTTTTAATCATTGGGAGTTCTGCGAATTATCAACAGACAAAGTAACTATGTTGAGCGTGATTTGACTCAATGTGAATAATATTAGGATATCTTTTCACTGTATTGAAAAGGTGAACATATTCAGTATACTTTTACAAAAGGATGAGTCTGTTAACACGTTTAATTTTAAGTAAAACCATGTGGCATTTCAATTCAATAACAGGTCATGAACTAGCAATACTGAGACAACTTTTATTTGATTAATGAAGGTTTGGTACAGATCTCTGCGAATGCCACTTGGGGAAGCCCCCCCCCAAGAAGTGTCGCCATGTGCGGCCGCACATTTTGCACATACCAGAAACCGCTACTGCTCAAGACCACCAATGAGAACATGCGGTTTGGAAAATGGATGGATGACAAATCACGTGACGTGATGTATGGATTATTTATGTCCTATTGGCAAAATCACTTTGTAATATTGCCCCACAATTTCTCTCCCATATAGAAAAGAAAGTAAAGTCACTTACACAAGAGCCTTTGCAAGGCTGCCAATGGAAAACAAATGAATACAGTATTACGTACATAAGAATGAGAGCGACTTATGACGAATGTGGCGTGACAATGGGATGTGCAAGATTTATGGACAGCAATGGCGGAGCATCAGCATGTGCCATAATATAACTTGAGGTTTGTGGTGTACTGCACGTAGTACCTGTAAGCAGCATAAGCGTCGCGCTGTCTGTCACTTTCACGCTCGTCTTGCTTCAAGCTCTCCTCTCAGCAATGCTGCGAGCCAGACCAAAACAATTCGGCAAGGAGCTATTTGCGTCTGCGGGGGTTTCATTTTCGGTTGTTTTTGCATTCTCCTTTTTGTAGTGGGCTCCGATCGCCTGACAGAATTCCCGCCGCTCGCCGAGGGAATAACGGCTGACCACTCTGCTGAAAATACATCGCACTGTTAAGAACATGCAAGGCACGTTGTTGACAGTGTGAGTGGTTTTATTTCTGAATGACAAATGAATCACAAGTTCATGTTCACTTTACTGCACCAAATTTGATGGATGGAGAGAAATATATGGATGTGGGGGGAAAAAAAGCATTCATACTTTTTTTTTTGTCCAATACATTCAGTGTGTGCTACTCATAGTTACCTACACAGCGTAATTGGTCAATTGTATATTATTTCCACAAATTCCCTGGCAAAGTCCACAGTCGCTTTTCCTGTTTAGGCTTATGCCCCAAAACGCTTTGGGTTAGGGAAATATGGCTTGGTTGTCTTGGTTGCAGTAACAACAAGAACTACAAACAAACAGCTCCTCTTGCATTTAATAGCCTTGCGCTTTGTTAAAAGCGCACGTTATTTGACAAGCAGGTACCAGCAGACGATGTCTCCTGCGGCCCGCGCCACACTGCAGCTCGACATTTCTTTTTCCCCCTGAGAGACGCACCTGAAACATGCACTGACCTTTGAACATGCCATCACACTGAGAGATCATGTGTCTTATTACTTAATTCACCACACAGAGAAACCAGCAAAACTGGCTACACTCACTAGACGCCTCCACAACCAAATGATAATTTATATATATATATATATA
>NW_017805276.1:727810-778687 GCF_001891065.2 Hippocampus comes
ATATATATATATATATATAAGTGCTGTCAGTTTAATGTGTTATTATCTGCATTAATTTGAATCAATTTTAACGGAATTCATTTTTTAATCGCGAGATTAATTGTCCGGCACCACGTCACAGCGGATGTTACGTTGCTCTAAAATAATAAAATGTGCTCCAAGTTTGAATAACTGCTCCAAGTGAAAAAATGTTAATGTAAAATTAAAAATCGAAATTGTTGTTTCAGTAAATATTTGCATTTTGCACAAAGAAAGTTGATCCGCGATTCCATGTTGGTGAGAGCATTAAAATGGGAACGAAGGATGCACGCAGTGCGTCTCAGAAGGCCACTTGAGCTGGAGCGGAGGTGTGGATCATAAGGAATAACACAGTGAGGATGAAGTGGGCTTATAGGGATGATGGATGCAAGGGTTTGAAGACAACGCTTAGTCGGCCTGGCTGCATTCGAGGCCTTGGCTCGGCTTCTACTCTCCACCATTGTGAGAAGCCCAGCTCTAATCCTCCGAGGGAAAAACTGAGGAGACACCAAAGTTGATCATGCTTCCACTATTTATACGGCTTTATTGCGTCCACCCAAAGTAAGCCAAAGGAAAAATATGACACGTCAAAGCCATGAATTGCCAATATGTGTCATAGGCAAAACTAGCTTGACTGTCACACTTATTTATTGCAACCAGATCATCAGCACCAACCACTTAGATTTTGGATTGAGTTGTTAACAGCATGATGAATGACAACAATAAATTCACATCAGCATCCCAACCTGTGACGGGTGACTTCATAGCATTCTAATCTGCAGTTAGTTGGGCCTGTGCCAGACCCCCAGAGAGCAACACCGCGAAGACGTTCAGGTGCATGTTGCACAGCAGTTAGCATAGACTTGATTACAGAAACAACAATGGGCTCCCTATTTCTGTCAGTGTGAATGGGTGCTTGTGTTGTACAGGTTGAGAATGGAACATACTGTACTGTATGTCTATGCATCAATCTAACTATGGCCAAGACTACACAAGCATGGGAATTTTTACAAATGTTTATTATTCCATATTTTGGCCTTCCGTCGACATGGACATTTTGTTGGATTACTTCTCCAAAACATTTCAGTGATCGTGGAGACGGACGTTTTTGTAGCAGGGCTTGCATTTACCGTGTATTACCGTATTTAGTGGGTCACTCTATGTCACACTGTTGTCAGATCAGAATGTGTGCGTGCGCGCGCGTGCATAAGTGTGTGTGCGTGTCGATACAATAATTTTAGTTTATATATGTACCTGTAAAACGTAGCATGAAAGTTCTCTATCGCCAAAATACACAAGCGCTATCTGCGAATGGGATGATCATTGTCAAGGGCCTCTTAAATATCCGCACTCTCTCCTTTTAGCATTGCCAGTTTCCTCTCTTTCTATTATTATAACATAGCTGTCGAGGCAATCCCCTTTCATCCTTGACATTCACAGCAAATTGTTTGTGCTTTCATTAAAAATAATAAAAATAATAATAATAATAAATAGCTGCAAGTGTATACTGTATGTAGGGCCACAAAATATAAGAACTCCAGGGGTCACAGTTTTTCTGCTGCAGCGAGTTGGTGATGTGTGTGAGGGTCAATTGCAATATTATGTACTGAAAAAATAAATTATTTTTTATTTATTTGTCCAATTCAGTCGCGTTCCACTACATTGCTCAATTTGCGGTGGGATAATGTTTACGGTAGGTCATTCTGGGGGCAGATGGAGCTCCAAACAAAGTACAGCAGTGACAGACTGTTGCTTCTTTGGATTTGTCAGCCAGTGACGCTGGTGAAACAAGAGACATCCACAAACTCCTCTCTCACGCCCCCCCCCCCCAAAAAAAAAAAAAAAAAAACGGGAGTCGGGATGTCTGCTCCAATTCTCCAAACCAGCATCACATTGGCGGGAGAAACCATGAAGCCAGTGCTGGACTTTGGCTGACTCTCCAGGAGCACAAGCATCGTGACATACCACCACAACCCTCCCTCCTCTTTCCCCTTTACTCCTCCCACACTCACTCCCACCCCCTGCCGCGTTGTCTGCCAGGAACGGAGACGTATGGGCCTCTGCTGAGAAGCGCCTCCAAGGTAGCCGTTCTCTCCTCTGCCAGCAAAAATAAGACATTCTGCATTTTCTCTCACTCTCTCTAACCTAATCTCCATCCCATCTTTCAGCATCACAATGGTCAACATGCTGCCAGGAGCTGCAGCCAACAATAGTTCGATCCACTTTGCCCCCATTTCCCCATTTAGCTTCTGGATTTGGCCCAACAGAATTTATAAGGGGCGTCCACCAGCTTTTGAGTCCTAAGAAATACATAAACTTTGCACACACTGGAAATCTTGTTGCCGGCATTGTTGTTAGTTTGACAGAATGAGTCCAAGATAGCACCTCAAAAATGAGACTCAGCCAATATCTTCAAGCGCAGATGTGAGATGGGACTACATGAATATCAGTGTGGAGAAACACGTCAGACACTTAGACACGCAAAATCACAGTGGTAGGAACAAACTAGAGTTGTAACAAAACTTTTTTTTTTTAACCAATATGATATGTATCGATATAAGGCGTGACGATTTGACACGATATTTGATATGATAAAGGCGATTTTTATACGATATTTCGCTATGCTATTTTGATGCATTAACAATGTCTTTTTTGTAAATAAACCGATACTAATTAAAGGTAAGTTAAAAAAAAAATTCAATGACAATTTTTTGTTCTGTATAAAGAAACAACTGCATGTAACAGTAAACATTTTTTAGGCTTATATTTTTTTTCACAAATATCTGCTGGTCTACATGGTGTCTGGCAACAGCTTTGTTGTTGTTTGATGTCACGGTGCCGATCGAGACGCTCGAATGGTAACAGCAACAAGGACATTCTTCACAATAATCTTGATCCGAACTTTAACCTGAATAGAGTCATGACTCACTTCCAGATTCTTAATCCCCATGCAGCCACTTTTTCAAAATCATGACAAGAGCTCCTAAATTTGGACGCTATGTGTTATTCCTGGGACATGCGATCATTCCAAGGAGGGACAAGGAAGGAAAAAAGAGAAAAAAAACAGCAGAGAAATGATGTTATGGCTCAGTTGGGAAAAGGAGAGCTAAATGTCCTGCAAACCATCCATCTATTTCTACAGTGCTTGTCCTCATGAGGGCGGTGGGGTGAGCTAAAGCCTATCCCAGCTTTGGGTGAGAGGAGGGGTGCACATCTGGACTGGTCGCCAGACAATCATGGGCACGGAGATCACTGGCCTGGTGTTCATATGTTAGTAAAACGACAAAAAGAATCATAGCATTTTGAACTGATTTGAGTTTTAGCGTCAGTGTACTGACATGAGGAATCATCACGACACGGATCGCTGACAAATACATAGTTGCTGTATTCTCACTCTGGACATAGAAACGTTTTATGAGCTTGCCTGTGTCCTACCGAACAGAGCAGCTGAGAAAACAGCACTTTCTGCTCAACCTGCAAAGAGGTGGGAACTCTGGAAACAATGAAATTCTGGCGCTCGCATCCCATAGCACTCATTTGGTTCGTTCCCATGCGGCCATCACACCTTCTCCTCAATTCACGCAATACTGCACGAAAAGGCCGTTGCATGCAGTCCGTCGCTGATTTATGACTGATGATCAAAAGTGAGCTCGGATTGTGAAGATGAAGAACGAGGTATCATTTCACAGGAAAAACACTCAAGGCTACAGTCTAGCCATATCCAGTTCCATAATGTTAATAGAACGGCTGAAAAATATTGAGATTTTTTTACAGGCTCTCCATGAAACATTGATGAATGCAAAAATCGCACACAATCATTTTACTGGAAACAAAGAACTGTCTTCATAGGGGCAACGCGGTGGACGACTGGTTAGCTCGTCGGCCTCACAGTGCAGAGGTCGTGGGTTCGATTCTGGCTCCGGCCTTCCTGTGTGGAGTTTGCATGTTCTCCCCATGCCTGTGCGGGTTTTCTCCGGGTACTCCAATTTACTCCCGCATTCCAAAAGCATGCATGGCAGGTTCATGGAACACTCTAAATTGTCCCTAGATGTGAGTGTGAGCGCGGATGGTTGTTCGTCAATGTGTGCCCTGCGATTGGCTGGCAACCAGTTCAGGGTGTCCGCTTTCTACTGCCCGAAGACAGCTGGGACAGGCTCCAGCACACCCGCGACCCTTGTGAGGATGAGCGGATTAGAAAATGTATGGATGGATGTCTTCATAACATGGACTCTTAAGTCAGCAGAAGACCATTGAAATCTATTAATTCATAACTGTGGATCAGAAAATGGATGGATGGGTGGATGGTTCATAACTGTTTTTTTTTTTTCAAGAAAAGTTAATTTGGCTTTTGTTGTTCTTTTAAAGTGTTGTTTGTTTTCACTGTCTTCACATTTGCGCAAAATCAGTCGGACAGAAACGCTGTCTGCAATGACTCAGCAGTGCCCTCAGCTTCCGTGGTTTGCCTCCAACACCACTTTTTTTTGTTTTTTTTTTTTGTTCACACTCACTGTCCTCATCATCGGCCTTGTTTCCAGTCGCGCCGCCTAGCCAACAACAACTCCAAAACCAAAATAAAACGATAATATACAAAAAATTACCACCAATCATCTTGCCTACGAGCAGTCAAACTCAATCAAATGATAGTCCTTTATATGTCATAACACATCATTACGACTTTCAGTTAGGTCCCCGGGCACTGATTTATGTAGCGAACCAATCTGTTTAATTGTGTATGCGAAAAGGGAAGTGAGCTTTCATCGGATCTGTGATACATTCCAATACAGTCACACATTTGCAAGTGATTACCGCATTAAATGCTTCGACACTGACGCCTACTTGACAGAGCCAGCAAAATGACTGGCTGCATTGGTGGCACTGCGGGACAAAGCCGTGATGTTTCTGCGACTGCACTCGGGTTGAATTTTGGACAGCGATGTGTTGGAATGGAAAACGAGGACTGAATGTGTATCAAATCTTTTGACCTTTGTACAGCTGAGTTGAAAAAAATACAAGTGAATGGGTGGTGAGGGAGAGAATTCCACACACAAAGTAAATTTTGATCCATTTGCAAGGTGTAGAGTGCTACTACTCGTTGGACGTCAAATGTCACTGATTTTTTTTTTCCCTGATATACCAGCACCGTACTCTTATTTTAATAATAAAACATTAGACCCACCTTTGTCAGCCACACAAAACGTAAAATGCCGCGAATATGCGGTTCAGAAAATGTCATATTGTACCTCTGACATGCCATGTTATTATATATCTTAATAAATATTTCAAACGCCAAATGAATGCTACTTTTATAAATGACTGAGTATTGCGCTCTTGATGACGCAATGACATGAATTACATCAAAATAAAATAAATTATGCAGACTTTGGCAAGCACACATTGTGAAATGAATTTGACACCATTAAAAAAACTACACAGTAATTTTGAAGAACAGGGAGGAAAAGTTATTTAGGTCAGGCAACCTTCAATGGCAGGAGAAGATTACATTTCAGCCACGTTTTTATTTTGGGTATTGGGGCTACCGCCTGACTTGAATGGCCCAGTAAAAGAAGATACGAATAAACAACTTTCAAGACCTGCGTTCCCTTTGCTGGATTGTTTATTTGATTGGCCAAATTCCTTATCTTTCAGAATATCCGCTGGCCTCAATGAATGGCGCGATTAAAGCCGTTCTGATGCTGGGGTGGTTGCAGCATCTCACATTCCTCTCAGATAAGTGCAAAAGGGAAACAAAGTTTTCCAAGTGACGAATCCGACTCATTCACTCACCTGGCATTCAATTCAACTCACTGGGTGCTCGGGGAACCAGGGGATGGGGTGGAGGTGTGTGTGTGGACTGGGGTCTAAATAGAAGGACTACATACAGGGAAGCAGAGCATGCATGAAAGAAAAATAATCCTCTCAAAATGAGCGTAACTGGGGGGACCAAAAAAGTGCGCGCTAACCCAGGGCAAGCCGCCAAGTCAAACAGCCAATGGGGGGGATTGGGAGGGTGGCGATAAGGGAAAAGTAAGAGTTCAAATCCAGTCGAGGGTGGTGGAGGGGACTCATTTGCATACAGCTCGAGACAAAACTAAGACGCCAGGTTGGGCGCTGGGAATTGTGTTGCAGTTCCTCTGTCTGGTTGCACAGCGACATGGAGCCACCTGTTTAATGGCGCTGAACATAAACACAAACAAGAGTTGGGAAGATTACTTTGGACATGGAAGTGGTTACAATTACAAGTTGCCTTGTTGAAAATGTAACTATTCCAATTGCTATGGCCAAAATAATCTGACTGATTATATTTGATTACATTTTGATTACTTTTTTTAATTCATTTTGAATAAATGCTCTGAAATGGTCACCGCCGTTACAACCTCAGAGTGTACGTAAATAAATTGTGTGTGTGTGTGAATGTGTGTGCGCGCATGCACACGCGTGTGTTTACAGCGTTCCTCCTGATTTAAACTCCTCAAGCCACCACTGTTGATAATCCTTGAGTTTTTGTGGCAATTTTTCCAAACGTAATTAAAATTATAATACAACGGATCACGGCTACACACATTTTGTAATTACATGATGTAATCTCCTGACGTGTAATTCTCCCCCCCACCCCCTCAACCCTGAACCCAAACATGCTGCGCACATTTAATATCGTGCAGAATGCGTTCAGCATCTCCCGTTCGGATTTCTCCCTTCTTTTCTTACACGCACTCGCCCACGCGCTCGCCCACCAGCACGCACGGACAACTGCGTGCTGTGTTTCCAGCGCGAGGCAAAGCACTGCCAAGTCACACAGCTTGTTGCAGCAGGGAGGTCCGCAAAGCCAGAGGGATGGTACGTGACAGAGAGCAGGCTGAGCATGGATGTTTGTACGAGTCCGTTTTGGAGGTTCAAACGGAGCAGTGTGACTGATTGCATAAACGGCTCCATACTCCATGATGAGTGGCAGGGTGTTTGCACAATGATACGCTCGGCGTGGCTTTGAACGGCTACGTTCAATCAGTAACGTCATCAGCCTTGCACCTCGGAAATAGAATCTCGGAACCTCGGAAATAGAGACGGAATCAAAGCTTTATCGAAAGAAACCAGATTTGTGAGGGCAAGGGGGCGTTTATCCATGTCTTGAGCTAGCTTAACTATTGTTCTAGCATTCTCGCAGGACTCTCGAAACGAGCTGAGACCAGAGCGCTGTCGCTCGGTTCCCGACTAGAACGAGCAAGTTCGACCATCTCGGTCCTATGCTCAGGTCTCTGCACAGGCTTTCTGTTGGTTGGAGAATAGACTCCCGGCGTAGCACCAAAGTTTATCTCAGACATGTTGGTCCCATATGAACCATCCGGGACACTGAGTACCTCAGATTCAGTTTCTTCTGCTGGTGCCCAGAGTCAGAACCAAACACAGTGAGGCTGCGTTTCCGTTGCGTGAAGCTCAAGTCTGGAACAGAGAGGCCTCTGCTCTGACAATGTTTAAGGCCGGAAATGGTTCTGTTCGGCTGTGAATGCTACAACTGAAAATCTGCACTCCTCACTTTTACTTTAACTCATTGAATCCCAGCCAATTTCACTGGAGCAACCCCCTCAATCCCAGCGTTTTACTGGATTTTGACTGATCTTGCAAGGCCCACAGAATATTTGGTTCTAATGCTATATAAACATGGAGCCTACCAAAATAAAGTGGACTCTCTTCTTTCAGCAGAAAAAAAAATTGTTTCGATCTCTTTCCTTTCTTCAGCAATCGGCATTACAAAATGGCTAAGTTTCATGAAAATGGCGATTCCTGGGCAAAAAACGGAGAAAAAGAGCTTTTTGTAAAAGCATGCATTTCAAGCAGGTGAGGGACCACTGCCACCTACTGGTCACCTTTTTACACGATTTACAATGCAAATGGCTTATTCTCATTCACAGATTGCATCAGACCCTCTGCCTCTCTATGACGCAAAAAAAAAGACAGACGTACAAGTACGGCCTTGGTAGGCGGGGCCTAATTTTAAAAAGATGCACAAGTACGTCTTGTGGAATGAAAGAGTTAATTAATTATTGTTCATAGTTTTTTTTTTAACTTGTGTGAATTGCCTCGTGCATGAATCGTGCTCTACAAATAAATTTGCCTTGCCTTTTGCGCTGCCTTTTGCGCAAAGAAAAAGTGACAGAGAGTAAACTGACGGATGGCAGACACATCTGACGTGCATATGTTGAAATGGATTTTTTTTTTTTTTTTTTAAAACAATTCAAGTTTGTGGCTTTTGGGAGGCTTAGCCGTCCTCTCCTTGTTGATTTGTTTTTGGGTGTGCGTGTGTGTACAAACTGGCTCTACCGCAAAGTAAAGAAGAGAGGGCACACGGGCTTTCATGGTACATCAGCTCACTTTCTTCGGATTCTGAAAGTGATTTTCTCACTGTATCTCTGAGGAAATGATTCATTAGGCTGCGGCCCAGTTGGGATGGCTCCGACGGGGAATGAGAAGCAGGCACCTCACCCGAGGCCCCTGCTTTTGGAGCGCGTAGCGAGAAGGATGATGGGAAGCAGTCGCGAAGGCCGCGATAAGAAAAGAGTGTTTGAAACGGGAGGAGTGGATGCGAGGAGAGGGCGAGGTGGAGGAGAGGGAAGTTTGGCCTGCAGATGGAGGGGATGGAGAAGGGGACGAGGGGACGAGGGGGACCATCTGTGCTTTGGAGTACAACAGCTCCCAGACAAGCTTTTCTTTCCTGGAACATCACGGGACATCCCAGCACAGAAGAGAAGAATATCATGGGGCAATCTCTCCAAGGTCATCTTGCAAACATCTTTGTCTGATGTTTGTCCAGTGTCAGCACTGCAGTGGCAGGGGGGACGCTGTGCCAGAACATTGCTCAATATTCCGGTCTGATTAACCCATTATCTGGCACTGTTTTTTTCTCCATGAGTCTCAATCTAGTTCAAGGGTTTTATTTCATAAACATGATACGTTGTTTTTAATCATACGGAGAGCATACATTACCCCTGGCCTTCGCTACTTCCTGGTTCAAAAAGAATGACAAATGGCTGTCCTACCCTGATATTATTGGCCATTATGATTCTGGGGGTTGCCATAGTGATCAAATGGCGGAAATTAATTCCTGCACTTGTTTTGCCCATACATCGCAGCTCTACAATGATTTGTGTAGATCTGCATTTTTAAATACTGTAATTGTGCTCTAATAGTCCTTCTTTTTTAGTTTTTTAAGTTTAAGTCAAAATGCCTGCTGTGAAATTGCGAATTCAAATAAATGGTGGGCTAAAACCTTTGCGTCATTTTATCGTTATTGTTTGGGTTGATCAAACGGTTTTACTGCTTTAATGTGAGAGATTTCAAGTCCAACAGTATTTGAAGGTTACATTCAACAACAACAAAAAAGTTTGTTTCGAAACGTCTTTTTCAAATGATGCCACATATTTAACCAAACATTGTTCATGACATCCAGTGTTTTATTGAAGGGAAGATATTATAGCGGCTTGAATGGGTCAGTGTGTGTTGACGCCGAAACTTCGTTGCTTTTATTTTGGAAAGACAGACCGAAAGTGGATCACGAAAAGTCTCAGCACGGCAATTAAAGATGGAGTTAAAATTGTCCAAAACGTTTCCATGGTTAAATTACCGTGAACCCGAACAACTCAATTGAAAAAGATTGAACACTTTTAGAAAGAGCAAATAAAAATAAACAACTGTGATCATGTGCTTGCACAAGTGTGCACACCCTCTTGCAATTGGGGTTGTAGCCTCGTTCAGAAATAACTCATGTCAACTTGGAGGTCAACTTAATACTTGCACTCTGATTCACCGCAAATAAACTTCTTTACCAGGCTTTTCCGGAATTAATGAAAAAAATGTATCTTCCATTATGCTGCCATGAAAACGTAAGACGGCAGTTTTATTCTTCGAGCACATCTTTTAGACAAATAGCCTAGCTTTGAGAGGAGTTCTGTCTATTCAGCTAAAAATAAACGGTTTATGGCATGTTGGCTGTTGAACTTTGAAAGAAAAAAAAAATGTAATAGTTCTGGCAAGCCAAAACGAGCAAACCGCCATCTCTCAATACGCTCTAATTTCCTGAGCTTCACTTGACAGCACAATTTACATCGATGTGTTGTCATTGCTAATGTGGAAAAAAAAAAAGTTTTATCGGCAAGTTCCCTCCAACGCTGTCTCCAAAAGTGTTTCACCATCATAAGTGCTGACAGGAGATAAGGCCGACTTATTGCTACCAGAAATGTGTTTGTGCGCGCGCGCGCGTGTGTGTGTGTGTGTGTGTGTGTGTGTGTTTTTTTAAGAAGGACAGGAAAATTTAAGACACACTTTTCCTGGAAGACTTTTAGGTGCAGAAGAGGGTAAGAAAACAAAGAGGAGAGCAAAGATAAGATGTTCTGGATTTTGTACGGTGTCCCGCCTCCTTTCTCAGGCCCGTTCTCTTTGGGAGAGGAAAGGGTGAGACAAAAATGGCAACACAAATAAGCCACTGTCAATCCATCCATCCGTCGCTTGTTATCAAATGTTAAGGATCACAAAGAAGTGGAAGTAAATCCAAGTTGACTTTTGGCGGAAGGCACTTCACACATCGACTGATGTAGACAGAGAGACAAGACAGCCATTCTCACTCACGTTCACACTGTCATTGAGTACAAACAGGCCCCACGTCGCAACGCGGTCCAGTGTACCACTACGTCTTCAGTCACTAGCCCGAAGTCATACAGCGCGGACGCATGCATGCGTGTGTGTGTGTGTGTGTGTGTGTGTGTGGGTGTGTGTGTGTGTACACACACACACACACAAATGTTTTGGGTTTTTGTTTCTTCTACACCCTTCGCAATCAACTTGCTTTAAAGCATTGGTATTATGATGAAAGCAATTTAAAAAAAACTTGGCTTCCAATCACTGATGCAAAGATGGGACACCCGACATAGGAATAAAAGCTTCCAAGACTTGAATGACAACCATCACATCACTGACAAATAACGACGTTTTATTGTCGGTCACTCTTTTTCCCCACCAAGTTTTCAAGGCAAACAAGGTGATTGAAATGTTCCACCGTCTCAACTGTGGACTCGTGCACGACAATATTAGACACTACTCTGCATCTGCATAATCTGCTCTTACATTAACAGACAGTAAGGCTGAAGGCCCTCAGTGGGACAACGTCCTGTCTGCTGTCCAAATAAATCCGAACTATGTCGGGCCTCTTTTCAGGTAGAGAGTTCAGCAGTTGATAACAAGTAGCAATCGTGACTGAAAAGAAGAAATACATGACACATCAAGTGCTCCTGCAAACCTGGCAACACACACTGGCGGTACAAGTGTTTAGAAATGTTTCAGTGTAAACCACTCGGCGCAAAGAAGGAAAACCGCCTGCTATGCATTAAACAAAGTCAAGCTGTCCCGTCTCGGCTGCCAAGCTCATTGTCAGAGTTGTTTCTCTAAGAAGAGCCTTTCCTCTTGAAGTGGAGCTGCAGTGATACACTGAGCAGATTACGTACTCCCAACTTGTTCGTAAACAAAAAACACATGCTGCTGCATTATAATAAAATCATGGCGATGATCGCGGCCCTGATGGGAATCATGATGTGACTCAGGCCGAGCTGCATGCATCCATGCTGTCATTCCTTTCTCCAATTAGTCCTCTCGTTTTGACTCCCATCTCCATGCATGCTTTACTTAAGAACAACTCAGTGATGATGAGTAACTGCAATCAGTCATGTGTGCAATGTGATGAAAGGATTAAATGGACCCTTTTTTTTTGGAACCGGGAAACTTTTAAGAATGAATGTTTGATGTCTTCAATCGTGATCTTGAACTCAAAAGGCCTTTTAGCGCTGAGCAGTGCACTGTCAACCAACCCGTTCATTGTTTACGTGCCACTGTGGCAAAACGGCACAGCGCCGTGCCGCGGAGGCTGGCGACAACACGCGGTGGCTCAGGGCCGCTCTCTTGAGATGGCCCCTTCCAAGAGGGGGGATGGTAGCGGATTGATTTCAGAGTAAAAACAGCAAGAGATTTAGGTGGAGCACTACAGTGAAACCCGAAGTCAAGTCGATTGAAAGCTTCAAATAAAATGTAGCATCGCCACTCATGCTTCACTTGTATCACGTCACAGTGATAAATACATAAAGCCGAGCTGCGGCCACTTTACATCCAAACCAGCGGGCGTAGGCACCAGGCTACCTCTTCTTTTGTCACTTAGCAACCAGTGCCAAATATGAGAAAACCTGTGCCCTACCGCCATCTTGTGCCCTTGCCCGTTCGGTGGGCGCCGTGTCGAAGTGACTCATCACTATACTGAGCTCACAGATGTAATTTTGATTACATAGCGCTGTGCGGTAAAGTAAACTGTGAATGGAATAAAGTCACTCATCTGTGTGCCAATGAATGTAGTACCTCTCATTTTTAGATGTATTTATTTGTATTCGTTTGAATGGGCTACTTTCATGAATTCATTTTTCAAAGTATTCAAATATTTAAACTACAACTGTAAGGTGATCAGTATTTACTCAAGTAAAGTACTAAAGTACTTTTTAATGGTCATTATAGTACATGACTTCTGCATTTAGAAAGATATCAGGGAGAAAAAAAATATGTAAAGCTCCTACCAAAGAGATGTTGCTATCAATAGTCAGTCATTTGTGTAGGAAATGAAGCAGGATTAAGACATGGTGAGAAGTTAAAAAATAATAAGAATTTAAAAAGTCAACATAAGAATGCAGTAGCATACATTCACGAACACAAACAAGCCTCATGGTAATTGTGCATTTTGTTTCTTGTTGGTAAGAAGGCCAATCGATTCTGTTTGTGGAGTCCGAATTGAGATTTTAGGACAAATGCGTGTGAGCGAACACTGTTCCATTTTCCTGACATCATTGCTCGTAATCACTTGATTAAACCATCCCAGAACAGATGACAGACACCAAATGCTGATGTTACCCAGACAAATGTTTACCTGTTGACAGCGTTGCGCATATACAAGCCATCCCGTGTTGCGTTGTGTAACCATCCATCAGAAAAAGTGGCGGAAGGCGTAGATTTGGTGGGAGGGGAGGCGGGAGGAGGAACGGAGCGAAGCGGCGGAAAGGCTGCTGGATAACATCATCAGCTCAGAGACACTTTACATAAGATGTGGGATGTAATCTAGAAAACAGCAAAGGGAAGGAGGTTAGTGATCCATCTCCTTTCAACGGAGGCCCTGCGAAGCTTTTCACAGGGAAACAAGAAAGGCCCAAGTAAAGGAGTCCCAAGAAGAAACACATGGCTGCCTAATATAGCGATTAATCACAATTAGGGACATGTAAACCTATATGGTGTATAACCCTAACACTCCATCTATCAGAAGGCTGACTGGGGTCATGTATTTGCCATAGTTTAAATTTGTCTGCTGAATATTGTGATATCACCCCACTAACATACACCTACGGTAATTCATACTTAAACGCACGCAGAGCGCGAGACGCAATCCATCCCCGTTTGCCTACTGATTAAAGCGATGGCTTGAGCAGGTCGGCATTTCAGCCGCCCATGTTCAAGAAAATCCGTCGGACACATTTATCACAACGGCGGGCGAGTTGTGTGCGTGTCTGTAGGGACCGGTGGCGTCTGAGCAGGATAAATTTAGCATGACCAGACACGAAGTTTGTTTTATTAAGAATGACTGCGCTGACTACAAGTGTCACATGTTGAAGACGTAGTCCTGGAAAATAATATTACTCTACAAGACACAACTATTAAATAACTGAAACATAACATGAAGTCCTTATTCAAGGCTAAACAAACCCAATTTCGATTTTTTTTCCCCCCACAATTCTGCTAACAAACCATAAAAACTAAACCTTGGTGATCAATCAGGTTGAGCTGGATGCATTTGTATCTTCAGTGGTGGGAAATAACGTGTGGTTACTCTACTTTGAGATTTGTCTTTTATTTGAGTGGTTATTTATCGGATGACTTTTTAACTCTTCCATGCACAAATAATGAAAACCTACATCAGGATATATATTTTTTTAATTAGTCTTTAGGCATGAAAAAAATTACCTTGGATAGTAACACACATAAGGGTCCATTGTAGTGCGACATTAAGATTCATTAATATAAGAGAAAACAACATTTGAATAAGCTGTCCACTCTAGTGACCGCTGAACCCGAAAGGGTCAATTTTATTGCAGACATTTGAAAACAGATATCTTTCTATTGACAAATTGTGTCAAAATAGGCTCAAGATGATAAGACTGATTGACTGAAACTTTGGGGTCTCTCAAGGCTGGAAAAAAAAAACAGGCAGGAGTAGCGACTCTCTATTTCCGTCCTGTATAACTTTATGCAGGCCCGATACTTGTGTCACGATAGTGCCTTTTGTTTTCCCGAATGTCATGAAAACACATTGTCTTGAGCTTTTTGTTTGTTTGGTTACAGATATTTTATTAAATAAATATGATGGAGCATTCTTTCACGCACTAGCTGAAACATTTTAAGGGACTTTTCACAAAGTTCAAATAACTTCCTGTGGACCCAGCAGCGACGTGCTCCTCTGTCATCGTAGGTCACAGAGGAGGGGATAAGGGTGCCAATAACCAGCAGCAGATGATCTAACACAGTTGGAGTGCAGGAAGCTCTCTGGGGCTCAGAGCAAATTTGATGGAGTTTTGTTTATTTTTTTAGGTCTAACAGTCCTTTTGGTTTTTTTTTTTCAACAACTATTTTTTTTAACTGTATGTGGACTGTTATCCATTAATACTGAAAGCAGTCGAGCAGAACGCACTGTACTGTACTGTAAATATTTTTTGAATGACAATGATCTCGGAAGCCAGTAGGTGGCAATATTCCCAGCCGTGCTCAATGAGCACCTGTGTAGGGCCTCTGATAGTGAAGGGCCTGCAGATTGAAAATTGTTGATAAATTCTGGAGGCTTCGTCACATTGTTGTGTCTGATGCTCTCGGCACTAATCAACACAGTAAGGAGGAAATGTATCATACAAAATGGTCGAATACTCATCAAAGCGACTGACAAATGAGATCTGTTTTGTTCTGATGTCCAACTATAGTCCAAACCACGAAACATTACTGTGGTTGAGATATCGTTTACCCTTCAGAACAACAAAATGACAATGATGGCCAGCTCATAAGGGCTTTGAGCTCATTTATTGTTGATTCTATCAGTACCTGCCACGTTTGTTTGCCTGTGGTGTTTCATTTCCTCCCGTCAGGAGTGATCCAGCACCACGGAGGAAATTATTCATCCCCCAGGAGGAAATTACATGTCCGGAATAGATACGTACGGGAAATGTAAGGTACGCCATTATGCACAAATGCAACACATTAATTAGACAAATGTATTTAAAGGATGTGATTGGGAAGACGCAACATTTTAACATTTGTGCTTAACCCTCCAAAATGCTACCACCAAAAGCTAGTTCTCAGTAACGAATAGACTTAAATGTTTATCTCTCTGGCCATTCTAATCAGTGTTGCCTTCGTAAATGATTTTTTTTCGGTTACATCTTGTACCTTGGCTGTCTTTAGATATTTACACTTACCGAAATGGATGAAAATAGAGCTAAAACTTCGAAATGAGCAATGAACCTTGCTCAAAATGTCTGAATCCCAAGTGGCAGAACACGGTCGCGGAGAGGCGCGCTGTGATTGGTCCACCGTGGTGGGTGTTTCCGCATTCTGCAAATAGCTGGCAGCAGAAGCGCGACTTGCAAGAGGGGAACTGTCGCGTCTGAGGAAACTACTCGAGGGAAGAGGGGTGAGAAGCTACGTGGGAGGCATGCCTTACATATTGGTCAGCACGCAGATCAGACTGGTGCGTAAATACAGCGCGTACTGTTGCTGTCGTGTCCCGTTTTGTGCTTGTTTAAAGTGGGTGGAGCTGCAAGTCAGTTGCGTTTTTAAAGTGGCATTGCAACATCGTGCGTCCTCCAAATCAACAGGGGGGCCGGGGGGGACAATGTGTAGAGCAGACACAAAGTTTGCCTGTAGTGTATTAAAATTAGTTTTGCCAAGATAGATATATTTTTTAATGTCAGATTTTACAGATTTTCACAATATAGTTCGTATATTATATGGGTCATTCTAGAGTTGGTGGACATCTTGGCTTCAAACTGATTGAAAAATAAACGGTCACCTTTCATCATATGCATAACAGTGTTGCATGAGGGAGAGTGAGACATTCAATGAAGGCTAACTATTTTATAACCATGTGGAAAATAGAAGAGAGGGCATACCTTTGCTCTATCCATTCTTTGATGATGCCAGGGCCAGCCTATCATGTGATTCACTGCTTTCCTCTACTATGCCAAAAAGGTGATGGTAACAGGGTTGCATGAACGTCGTGGGACAGACGGCCCATGAGCACTAATTATGTAAAATGTTTATTGAAACAAACGTTTCCGCTGTTACAAGCAACATCATTGAAACAAATATATATATTTTTTTAAATGACATTTAAATGTTTTTAGTTTTATTTGAGATTCAATTCGCTCACTGGAAAAAAATGCATTTTCGGCAGGACTGCAGAATTTTTATTTTTTTATTTTTTTTATGTAGATTATTTCTAATTTGATGGATGGGATTTAAAATACCCTCCAATTCTGGCATGACCCATATATTATTTCGGTTGTGTGGTGCCAGGATGTTCGGAAGGTTCCGGACAGAATCGGATTCCGCAAACTTAGACTCGGATAAAAGATTTTGACAGAAATATTTCTTTTCAGAAAAAGGCACGAGGACCACAAAGTACAAATAATGATGCTGGTACAATAAACCACGATAAAATAAGAATAACAAAAAGCAGGGAGAACATAAACGGAAATAAATTGTCTCAAAAGGACGAGAGGACCCAAAACGCATATGATACACAGTGAATAAAAACAGTGACTAAAACTAAGAACCAAAACACTATTTACATGAACAGATACAAAAACATGACAAGAAAACTATAGATCAAAACATCTAGAAAATTGCACTTGGAACAATAGCTCGAGCAAGGCGAATTACCCAACACCAGGTGATTAGTATGACCGTCCTTCAGTAATGGCATAATGATGATGTGAGACAAGTGCGCCGCTGAAAGGAAACGCCCACCGCGCCAGGTGGAACTCAGACAGAAACAAACAGAACATGACCTTTGTGGTGTGCCTTTTGTAATATTTTAATAATAACATCCCGCTTCATTATGAGAAAGGGCTCCAGTATGGTGCAGTGAAATTCCAAACCATAGTAAAACTGCAATATTAAGCATATTGCCAAATTCGTGTCCACCACGAATGAGCATTTTTATGTTAGTGATTTGCACAATGTGGAACTGGTACTGGCTTGCTGGCTGCCTTTTGTGGTATGCAAAAAAAAAAAAATCACTGCCTTAGTACAGTTCATTCATCCAGGCATTTTCTTGAGCTGCTTATCCTTACGAGGGTCGCGGGCGTGCTGGATCCTCTCGGGCAGTAGGCGGGTACACCCTGAAGTGGATGCCATCCATTCGCAGGGTCAGTTTTTTTTATATATATATATATATATATATATTTTTTTTTTAGTGGGGTACAATATATTTACATTCGATCCCTAATTTGGATGCAGGAGGTGTCTGCCCTAATGCCAGCAATGTCCAATTTTCATACACAAAATAAATCATAAAATTCACAATGGGTAAAGAGAAAATAAATATTGGCCTAGTTTCCTTTGTTGTCTGCAGAATGAACACAACCTAATTACGTTGCGTGGCTGTGAGAATTAGCTCGCCTATTTATAAGCGGACCACTTATTTGGGGATTAGTCTGCACACCTGCTAGTGAAAGCTCGAGTTGTGCAACGACCCTGCAACACAGCGAGCAGAAATCAAGTAAATGTGCTCCACTGCTGTCTTTCAGGAGAACGGCCCGACCAATGTGGGAGATGAGTATTCTGATCCAGATGTCATGAATTACTTGGGAGCAAGGAAAACAACCATGCTGGGAAATAATTTGTGAGTACTGAAATGTGTGCTTCCCCATTGGTTGCTGGTGCTACCTGCAACAGGTAATAGATTGACACGAAATGATAAGATTACTCAAAATGGGCTATATGTACAGTGATCCCTCACTTATCGCCGTTAATGGGGACTGGGACCCAGTGAAAAACCACGAAGGAGGGCTGTGTATGTGGGTATCAGCATGTTTAAAATATGTAAACAGTATTTATACTTTACATATTTGAGACAAAGACTACAGCAGTACACGTACTCACTTAAATCTTTAATTATAAGACCTTATACAGTCATGAACATTCGTCAGCTCTGCCTTCTGCGAGAGGCCAAGAGACTTGTGTTGGTGGAATAGAAGGCGGCTCTCACTTTACGCTCTGACAGGCGTAGCCGCCGTTAGCCTCCAGCTAGCTCCTGGCCAGCTATCCCAGCGCAGCCGATGTGTTTATGATAAGACAATTAATCTGTATTGATGAGGAGGAGGCGAAGAGAGACGTGCTGCTACTGCTACAAAACCAATCTCTCTCTCTCTCTCTCTCTCTCTCTCTCTCTCTCTCTCTCTCTCTCTCTTCCCGCATCGCACGTAGCAAACGGCGTTACAACACACAAGTGAAGGTGCTGGGCGGGGCTGCGAAGCCGCATAGCCAATCAGCTCACGGGATAAATCCACTCGTGCTGTCATTGGTCGACGTCTGGCCGGGAACCAATCATGCGCCTTGAATGAGTGCCCGTTGCATATACAGTACAGGCATGTATCAAACCTCTGAGTCGTTCGGCATTTTTTTTTCTGAATACAGTATTATGGGAAAAAAAAGCGATGTACTGAAGCTGCGATAAATGAAGTGCGATATAGCGAGGGGCCACTGTACTGTATATATATTTTGTCAATGCAACATTCAGCTTGGAGTCGAGAAAGTCTATTGGCTTTTTTTTCAAATATCGCTCTCAAGTGTTTTTATTTTCCCGATGTACAAAATGGTGGTCGCTTCAATGTGGCAATAAACATGGTCCATGTTGTCAACAGAACACAGCCTCTTATGTGGTAAGAAGGAGAAGAGTCCCCTTTTGCACGATTTGAATAAGGCCAGCAGTCAGTGTGATGGGAAACAGACTAGGGAGGTGTTGTCATTGGCAACGACATCCAAACGCTGCTGGGAAATGGATGAAGGTGTGGAAGGAAGTGAACAAACTGCAGAACAATTAACAAGATTCGGCCCTGTTTAGTGAGAACCCACATCTGGGGGACAGTACTGGAGATTAACTCTTGTTTATCTCATTTAGTTCCGAGTACCATGTGGACGAGCCTCCCCGCCTGGTGTTGGACAAGTTGGAGAAGATCGGCTACCGCATGCTGACGATGACGGGGGTGGGGCAGACGCTTGTGTGGTGCCTTCACAAGGAGCCCGAGTGATGTGAAGACAGGTGGAGATGGAAACATGCCAAGAACTTGATTTTTTTTTTGCTTGTTTTCACTGTGACATTCTCCGTGCTGCCAAATTACCAAGCCCTCCATCTCCTATAGTCTTTGCCCTCATTTCGAATCATAGGTGTGCTGCAGGCTATCCGAGCTAACTTTGGGCGCAACGTGGGATACACCCTTGCCTGATCGCCAGCCAATCGTACGCTGACAATTTCAGAAAAGCGAAATACATGTATGATCCCGTACAGCTGATTTCTTCCTTTCCTTTTATTTCATTTCATTTACTAATGATGACCAAATGTACATGTAGGGAGTGTCAGCTAGTTTGACTGCCTATGGGTATTTACAGTAAATACAAACCACCAGTGCAAACATGTGAAACACTGTGCTTATTAAGTTTGGATTGACAGTAATGTTGACAAAGGCGTTCCACAAGTCTCACAGGCTTATGATTAAATACTTAAATGTGGTTTTACTGTGTATTTATTGGATGAGTAATCGACCATGTAGAGAACTATGGAACATTACATAGGGTATTTGCAAAATAAAGGAAGCCAAATGTAAGAGCTGTTCAGGCCAAGATACTTGTCATTGACGAAATATTAGTATCAGTTATTAGCACCCCTATATACAATATATCGCAGGGAGTCCAGTCCACACATTATATCAAGATTGAGTGACAAACTGTTTTTTTGTTGTTTTTTTTTGCCACAGACATCTGGTCCAAGTCGGGTTTGGAAGCATTGTGCCCTCTGCCGCAGGCCCGAGGACCAGTCAGTGTTCTAAATTAACACCCGCCAACCTGCTAATTGCGGGTTACAATTCAGTTTGGCAGGTATTGATAAAAGCTGACCAGCCACTTTGGCTGGTGACACATGAGCAAATCATGTCGGCCAGATACTGTATACTTGGGCAACGAGTATCGATTGGAACAAGGGCAAATGCATGGAACCAGCTCACATTTGTTGATGTACATTAATTTTTATTAGAAGCGAGCACCAGCGTGTCACCAATCCTCACAGTCACATTGTAAACACACACTGGACCTACGCCACCCATCAGTGAGATCTCAGCATTTAAACTCGTGTGAATTTATCTATCACTCGTTTATGCAATAAAAAGACGATTTGATAATATTGTAAAGTGGATTTAACTCAATGCACACATCTTTTCAATCAAAGCCGACATTCTGATTCAAATCGGTTTTCAGCACACCCCATAGTTGTTGTATTTGTACTTCCACACGTCGGCAGACATGAAATCTTCAGTGGTGAAGGTTGACAAAGGCCAATCCTTCTGTCCTGGTTCGCATGCAAAGCCGTTGTGTGCTCAGAGCAGGTTTGGCGGTGAAACGGTTTCCTGTAATTGTATTTCCTGAACTGATTTTTCTTTTGGTGTGTTTGTGAACTTTTTTTTTCCTGTTGTTCAAAAAAGCCTACACATAAATAAACCCATGTGATGAAGGGCTATTGCAGGAGGAGAAGAGCAGATGTCTTCCACCGCACAACCAGGTTCCACAGCTGGACATTGTGTAACAAAGCCACACAGCAAAGATGGGAGTGGCACGGAGAGTTTGGACGCTGTGTAACCACCATGTGATTGCTAAATAACGTAATGTCTGCAGAAAAAGCCACCACTCACACCATAAACATTTAAATGAAAAGAGAAAATAATCTATTTGATAACTACTGTATATGGAAGGACATATGCATTGCTCCGGGCAAGAACAACGCCTCGCACTGATGTCCACAATCGCTTTATTTAGCTTCCATTATGGGACACCGTGAAAACTAAAAAGACATTCCAAACATTAACAATCAACATTAGAATAATCTGTTTGACACATTAAATGAATAAAAAAAAGATAGAATACCGTATGTACCTTGAAAACCGACATTAGATAAATTGAAAATGCATTCAAGCAGACGATACTGTATAATTTCCAGTCTCCCTCGCGGTCCGTCTCTCTGATTCCTTCGCGCCATCCGGCATACGTGACCCCCAAACCGGAAGTGATCTTTCAGTAAATATTTCACATAAAAAGATTTAAAAGAAAAACCAACATATCACAAATACACATTGGAAACACACAGTGGAAACAAATACACATTCATAAAATAATATATTAAAATATGACAGATTCTAGTTGTCATGGAAACCAATTGAAAACAATACTCGAGCCAGATCAACATATGACTACTGACAACTTCTTCAGTGGCACTTAGCTACGACAGAAAGTTTTGATTGACAGATTTGTCTTATTGTGGTTGTAATCTGTGTATTGCACCATAGTTGGAAAAAAAAACATAATTAACTTTTGTTCTACAAAATGTTCAGTTAGATGCAGTCCCTATCTGCGGGTGCAGCTATTGTTAGTCAGTAACCGACTGCTGCAAATGCTCAACCTTTATACTGGAATTGTCTAACCTGTTATACCACCGCTAATGTGAAAACTATGGTATGATAACGTCTGTCACTCAGCTTTGGATGGTGTGTATTGGAATGTCGCCCGGACAAAGTATTTATTGTGGAATGCACTTAAAGGTTGTTCAGGGATGCAACGCAACAAAGGTAGAAGAAGTGTATTGAATTTATGGTTGAAATGAAGATGTTGTCTGGGTTACCGCAACATTTCAAACATCCAAACAATAAAAATCTTGGCTCTCCCTATTCCTGCAGCATCCCCTGTGATGGAAAACGTTTGTTCTGTTTTGTGTACTCGTTCGTGTGATGATCAAAGAGTGATTCAAACAAATTACACTGGTCGACAGCAAATTTTAATCAGAGACGATGTGTCCCTAAACGTCTAATAATCTGTTTGGTTCATTGCTGTTAAATTGCCAGGTTTAGAGCATTGGCACCAACAACAAACATCATTATAGAGTAATTCAATATTTTTCTGAACATGCAACTTTTTTTTTTTCCATTTATGTCAAACATTTTTATTCATCAGTCACGTAGAACAATATAAAGTAACACAGTGAACAACTAAAATGGACCCCTAAGGAGTAAAGAATAGCATTATAATGTAAACCTAATAGTTTTTAAGTTATGATCCTACATAACATTATTTATTCATTCATCTTCCGAACCGCTTCATCCTCACTAGGGTCGCGGGGGGTGCTGGAGCCTATCCCAGCAGTCTTCGGGCAGTAGGCGGGGGACACCCTGAATTGGTTGCCAGCCAATCGCAGGGCACACAGACACGAACAACCATCCACGCCCACACTCACACCTAGGGACAATTTAGAGTGTTCAATCATGCATGTTTTTGGAATGTGGGAGGAAACCGGAGTACCCGGAGAAAACCCACGCAGGCCCGGGGAGAATATGCAAACTCCACACAGGGAGGCCAGAGCTGGAATTGAACCCGGTACCTCTGCACTGTGAAATCGACGTGCTAACCACTGGACTACCGGGCCGCCACATAACATTATTGCTATTTGCAAATGTGCGTGATCAAAAGACAACACGATTGCTGCTTTCGGCTCCAGTAGATACACTGCTCATGTTCACGTGGGCACACTGTGCAAAAGTTCATTCTTGGGTGGTACTTGTTCAAATGATTCAACAGGTTTGCTTCCTCTTCCGCGTCGCTCTGGAGATACCGCCACAAAAGCAATGGCAAGGAGATGCAGCTCACTCGTCGTTCTAACAAAATCGCGACTGGAGTAGGATGAGGCGCTGATAACCTGAGACAGATCCGCTCCTATACCGAGCCTATTTTACATATGGCGGGCAGTGTTTGGTGAACACTGTCAATTATGCTTGAGCCTTATTCATGGATGTATTTTGAAAAAAAGACATGCAACCTTAAGACACCCGGGAAATGTTTTAAATTGCAGGGGGAAAAAAAATGCATCTGTCTATACTGTGCTTTAAAAAGGTGCAGCGGTTCAAGGTTTGATAGTCCAAACTTCACGGTTATTCAGATTTACTACAATACAATTTAACAGTCTATTGCTTAAAAAAAAAAAAAAAAACGCACATACAGATTTGTTTCTCATTGATACCCCCCAAAACAAGTCAGACAAATCAGATTCGCTCAGGTTTGATTCTGTCAGAGGGATGAATGCTGTTGAGGCTTGTTTACTGTTGTCCCTTAGCTCCCAATGGTGTGGAACTGCAACACAAGACAATTCTGCAAGAGGCCCACTGCAAACTCCAACCAATGTAGAAATTGCTAGTCATACCTCTTTCTTGATTGATCAAGTCAGTCAAGACTGAGAGGTTTATATATACTACACTCGTATTGGATCTCATAAAGACTGCGCAGGTCTAACTAAGGCAGTGGTTGTTTAACCCTTTCGTGCACCAATAATGATCAGTTGTAACCCGATAACATGATAAGCTGTCTACTGCAGTGGCCGCTGTCCTTGAAAGAAAAAAAAACACCCACCTTGCCAAGTGCATACATCTGGTCATGTCCTCCTTCAGAAAAAGAAAGAAAACCCAAGCCAAATAAACAGCATCGTGTAATCTGATGTTTCCAATGCACCCCCCGCCTCAAAATAAAGTCACGTTTTGAAGACATCAATACTCAAGTACAGCAAAGATGGACAGCCTGTTTGCGTGTGAAACAAAAGGCCACGACGGTTCTCTGAAGTTCTACCCATCACATTCCAGAGTTAACTTGAGGGTTGGTTCGTGGGTGGGGGGTCCGGGGGGGGATGACTTCTGCATAGTCACGGACTGTGGTTTGGATCGCTACGTGTCTCAGCGGTTTTCACTGAGTTACAGGATAAAGTATATGAGCATAACGCAGCGCAAGGATTTTGGCTACATTGAAGAGTGGTCTCACTTTTGACTCAATTGCGACAAGATTTAATGGTCATGAAATAACTTATCAAATGCCTTTCATATTCAGGACCTTAACAATGATCCATGTGAATATATTATTGCTCTTTTTTTAATTCCAATTTTTTCTACATGGGGGTGGGGGGGATAAGAAGCTTGCAGAAGAAAGCACTTTCGGCTATTCAGCCAATCAGGATTGTTGGTTGTGCCTGAAAGAGACTGAAACGTCGTGCTCCGCCATCTGCAAACACGGTTATCCAGGCATCCATCCCGTTCAGTGACCTAAAACTTCAGGCAGCACCATCCATACCTGCTTCCTGTTATCTCTGAGATCACATGACTTAACTCTGAATCCTACCAGCACCCTCGCTTCACTAGCATACCAATTAAAATGAGAGACTTTCGGTGGTCTTTCTCGATTTATTTGCCTGATTCGACACAAAAACAACACAATGAAAAATTCAACCTTAAAACAGGTGTTCTGTTCATTGGCTGCGGGCCGGTGCCGAGCCAGGTCCTCTGATGCTAGGACGCAGCTCCTTCTTCATCGTCCTCCCTTTGCATTTGCTCAATGAGCCGCTGTCGCTCAGCTGCCTGTCTCATCTTCATCATCACCACGCTCTCGTAGTCGCGTTCATTGGCCAGGGAAGCCTGGAAAAGGAACAAACACACACAGACTGTCAAAAAGGTGGCCCCATAAGAGTGCGCGTCATGATGTTTTATTTTCACGTGCGATGGGCAGTGCCGTATATCGTGCTTATTTTTCCAATGACCTCACATCCTGTTCTTCTATCTTATCTCTTCTCAACAAATATCAGAAGGGCACAAAATTACTAGCCAGTTGAAGACGTTTTTTTTTTTCATCTCATGGAGACAACATCACAGGGCAACGCATGACGCAACACTGTCACCGTTCACTCCATGTTTGCTTTCACAACCATTCTGCATGCTCTCATCTCCTTAACCATCGCCATGGCAGGGTGAAGTGTGCATGAGACGGCAGCCTGGAGAACAAGTGTGACAGGGTAATTCCGTTGCCGGAGGTCATTATGCAGCCTGCATTAGGCCTGGCAGTGGCCTGGCCTCGAACAGTCGCTGCTTGATTGCTTTGTAGGGCTCGAGCTCACACAAAGAGACCAAGAGATCCTTTCAGAGAGCATGGGCACTAGTTTATGCCTAATCAAGTAGAGTCGAACATCAGGTCCATGTCACTTGCTCACACTTGGACACGCACACACCAAATTTGTGCAATTAATGACGTCACAAACCGCGCAGCACAAACCGAGTCCACACAAGATGGACTATATAGCAGAAGTCAGGCAATTATTGTCAATGTGAGCATAATTGACCATTTCTTTTTCGGCTTTGGAGGCCAAGCGTCCTCAGAGAAAGCCGTTGTTTTATATGATCGTAGCCAGAAAGTCTGACGGGCCAAGGAAGTGTCTCCTTAACGAGACATTGTACTGCAAGAGAGATCAAGTGGGCCCGCGCATGAAGGTCCTGGGGAGAGCTCCAGTGATTCAAAGAGGAGACGTAGGTTTTGTCGATGCGCTCACTAGACTACAGCATCTGGAAAGCATCACGGGGGACTCCAGCATCCATGTGCTGAGCGAATGAGGCTAAGTGTTGAGGAAGAGGAGAGGGTCGGTGAGGGGGAAGTTCCCCACGACTCCCCCTCACCGCGCGGCCCCTGGATTGAGGAAAGCTGCTATTATCATTCCAGCAATGTGAGCTCAAGCCCATCGTCTGACACGTAACGATGAAATATCACGCAAACGCCATTAGATACTCTAAATACCTCTTGCATCCTCAAATTAGACAGAACGCAAGCAAGTATACAAGCACGCTGTTGGAAACAGCGCAGTCCCCCTTTGGCAACCAAACTGAACCCCACCGCGCCCTCTAATGGTCACTGTGACGGCCTGCGAGTCGGAGAAAATAGGACCCTTCCGTTACCAGGCCAAGGAAGTCAGGTGTTTTCTGTGCAGTGTGACACATTTCCTGGAAGGATGAATGATATTTCCTTGCCCAACGGTGCTAACTAATGGACATGTTTAGCCGGTGCATCACCCTGTTAATTCGACACCGACTGTGCCCGTAGACATACGTGTGTGCGGCGTGACAATGCTGGGGCCCAGAGTGAGTAGGTGACCACAAAACACAAACAGGGGAGCCTGCGCAAAGTCAAGGGAGGCGGGAACAAGGCCACCGCAGAGGCAGGATGGCAGTAAAACAAACACACGCACACTGAAACAAGCTGAGGATTATCGCTGTGACATCAGCGCATGGCTGGGCCTCAAAACAGCGCACACCAAGGTTGACCCCGGGCCAGGAATGACATCATGAGTGCCTCCTGTGCTGTGAGTCAGTCGAGTGTCCAAACAGCCACTCATCGTCTCGCACTCCTTCTAAGACATGCGCAGCAGGTGGCAGCTCGGGGTATGCAGGTGGCCGCTGTCTTTGTCTCCCTGGCGCAAGTTATCAGATCAGCGGCGCATTGTGCGTGAGTGACAGGGAGTGACAAAACACAATACTATACTAATTTATGGAATATTTTGGCAGAAAAAAACCATCTCTCCATCCACCCACTTTTTTTAAACCGCTTCCCCTTCATGAGGGTCGCAGGTGAGCTGGGACCATTCACACAGATGGACAATTTAAACACTTTGAAAATATTGCACGCATGCTTTTGGGAAGAGCCAGAGAGCCACGAGATGAGCCAAGCGGGGGGATAACATGCAAACTCCACACACAAGATTCAAACCGAGACCCTCTCAACTGTGAGGCAGAAATGCTAACCTCTGTGCTGCCCCAATGTAAAATAATCCATGAAAATGAAAATAAACTGCATCGTAGTCTTGTAGCAGATGTTATGCCGCCAAGAAGCTTGAAGAACAATCATGATATTCTTCTTTGAATTTTTTTTATAGAGGACTGCCCTTGTACAATATATGCAGTTGTAGTTTGCTTTATAGTGATTATATTTGAACACACAACAGGCCACCTATGCTTGTATGCGGCAAGCAAAAAAAAAAAAAAAAAAAGAAGACCCACCTTTCAAAGTGAATTTTTAAAGTATGATTTTAGCACCTCTTACTGATTTTAGTGCCTTACATCAAGGTCTCACTAACAGGCCGGAAAACTGAAAAGGCTGTGTAGTTAAGCGCTTTAGATTAAATATTACATGGTTATTGTATCCTAATCTTGAAGTCACAGAGGTTTTTCAGGTAGTATTTGACAATGGATTACTCATTAAAGCCACCAGATCTTTTCAACTAAAAGGTCTCTGAGCCAAGCACAATATTTGCAGCCGTCACAGCCAAGACAAGAAATGGCAGCCGCTTGTGTCTCAGCCTCTCAAGCACTCGGGTGAATTTAATCAAGGAACTATTTATCTGGTGGCTTGTGTTGTCTTTTTAGGACTGTTTGTGTCACTGAGATATGGAGGGGATGATTTATTGGGGGGTGGGGGGGTCATGGGTGTGTGTGTGTGTGTGTGTGTGTGTGTGTGTGTGTGTGTGTGTGTGTGATCCCTGCTAAATTAAACAAACACGCAAGCAAGCGTAATGCACATGCAACAAGGTGAACTTATACAGACAAAGCCTCTGGAAATGCTTGAATGGATTAATCATCACTCATTATGAAACTCAGCAGACGTAAAACCCCAAAGGCCTGGTCGATTACAGTGTTGTTGTTGGTGAAGAACAAACACTACACAGAGATTAAGGTCCAGAATCTACTTCCTGCATTTAACCATTTACACGCATGTCTTGAGAACATCTGGTGCCCGAATGGAATTCCAGTACAAGACCGCCTTTGATAAGGCAGCAAAAGCGAGCGACATTCTGCAGACATGGTCTCAGTAAATACCTCCTTGCAGATCAATGACTATGGCAACCCGTTATATAGCTCACATGTTTTAAATACACGATGCACAATGTAGCGTAAAATGTGGATTTTGCCACAAAGGCCAACCTGCTGAAATGCAAAAGTGCGAATGGGCCAGTGTGTATGTAGCAAGACGCGGAGCTGCCGAATGTCACAGAATCACTGATTGAACGCTAACTTGTTACACACAGGTATGGGTATGAATATTAAAAAAAAAAAAAAAGAGTTCTTCCATGAGATCAAGAGCAGAGGGAAAGAAATGAGCACCAAATAACAATCTTCGGTACGGTTTTGGAAAAGAACACCAAAATTGTGACGCGTACTCCTGTATATCATATACAGTAACACATGTGTCAATAGTTTCCCCAAAGTCGTAACAAACACGTGCAGAATGACTGCCTACAGATAATCACTGTTGCGTGTAGACTGCGGATTTTGTAACAGAGAGAAGAGGGGGAAAAAAAAAAGAGGTGGGGTAGGTGAGGGTGCTAAATGCATATATGTGGACGTGTATGCACAGGGTTGCATGTGGTCACAATGTTGGACAGAATTGAGGCCTTTGGATGGAGCAGTTTGGAAACTGCTAAGCAAAGGAAATAAACAGCGAAAAGAGAAATGGCAACAGAGGCCTGAACTCCTGGTACCCTGGCAAATTTCTCATGATGGATGTGCTCAGGGATCCCGGAATAGCAAGTGTGCGGTGCTTTGGCTTCTTTAATATCCTAAAATATATTGTTATAAAAAGCAAAATGATGTCTTTCGCATCAGAGCCTTCCAGGAAGAGCTCTCTGATTGCGACAGATTTCCTACTAAAGCAAAAGCGGCTGTAAGGCTGGTAAAAAAAAAAAAAAAAAAAAAAGCAGTCTCAGCCTTGGAGATGTGAAAAAGAGGTCAGGCGTGGAGAGAGAAATGATGAAATCCAAGTTCAAAACAAACAATCAAGTGGTGCCCGTTTAGTCTGCGTTGCCATGTTGAAAGGGCTTCTTCTTGTTTATAGTGCAGAACCAGTCCAACGAATCCATGCTGTGCATGCTGTTTACTTGAAAGCTCTGCTCTTAATGGAAATAAATACCCAATCATGTTTTCATCATTACGAAAGCCAGGAGATACAGCTTTACATTCTTAGCCTGACCTCTGACATTTACTAAATAAATAAATAAGTAAATAAATAATATAGCCTTGCGAAAAATTGGTGAATTACTTTGTAGACGTAACCATCGAGCAAGGCCTCATCTGAAATGTAATGACGACCTTGTCGTGATTGTGTTTTAGATGAAATTTCATTCAGTAATTTCGAGAAAGATGCAACCAAACTGAATGGAAGCAACCTAACCCAATTCGCGCCACCAAAACCACAAAGGTGTTCTGGGTTTTTTTCTTTGCGCTCTTTGTATCAACCCACGTCAGGACATCAGATAGTATTTCTGGGAGATGTGAAAAAGAGGTCAGGCGTGAAGAGAGAAATGATGAAATCCAAGTTCAAAACAAACAATTTTTTTCTTTGTGCTCTTTGCATCAACCCACGTCAGGACATCAGATAGTATTTCTGGTCGTGTCTCAGCATCCGTACTCCGGCCGTACTCATCTTCCTACTGTGCCTGGCTTGATACAACTACTATCAAGACAGAGTACTGTTAGCATTGTTACATCTCATCCTAAGATTCAATAATGGCACACCTCGACTTTGACCAAAGGCGGATTTGTCGGTCTGGTGACCGTCATGCCGCAGAATGTATGCACTTCCTCTTTGTGGAGGTTTTTTTTTTTTTTTTTTTTTTTTTTTTTTTTGTCTGGGAGCATTGTCAAACCAAATTAGCCTTGAGTCATCTCACAGGAGACAAACAGTGATGACAAACGCTCCCCGGGATGTTTCCCATCTAAATTACTGTAAGGGGATTACAAAAGACTAACTACGAGGAAACAAATGTGTTTTAGAAATGACCGCAGAAACTGGGCAACTACTCAGCTACTCAAGTGAGCCGCTCTACTTTAAGCAGAAAGAACGAGAATGGGTTTGTCGAGTCGTGACCTTCTCAAAATTTAGGCTGATTAAAAAAAAAATAATAATAATAATAATAATACAATTTTTGTGTGCGTGAAAGAATCACACACACAGAGTTGGCTGTAACAATTTAGCTCCACGGAGTGGACAATAACAGAAAGCAGTTCTGTTTTCATGGTTATCAGTGGTTGCGGGGAAAGGGTTCTCAGAGGACAAGCGTTCATTAATGCTGTGCTTCACCGTTGAGTAAATGTTATGATAATTTCATTTGCGTGAGTAATTGCCTCTACAGTTCTGGCATCAAGAGTGCGCGGCGAGAGAACAAAAGGGGCAACGCCTATTGTTTATTAGATCAATGTGAAAGATACCACTTGTCCATTCCCATTGCACCCTGCTTGTTTAATATTCGTGAGCAAGAGTGTTCTCAACAGGACGGTAATATCAGATCAATCGAGTGAATACAATAAAGACAAAGGGAGGAGGAGGGAGGGAAAAAAAGCAGCTCAAAAGGCATTTCAACACAAAGCTGCAATATCTGCCAATAAAACACAACAAAGGATTCTACCCTGTCCTTCCCTTTGACTTCCATCCCTCTCGCATTCCAAAGTCGGGAGATGCGACAATTAAAACTGTAACCGGTTATCTCTTGCTTTTATCTCTCTTGTGTAACCGCTACCGCCTGCACACACATGTCTGTGTGCGATACTGCGCTTTGATTGCACAGTGACGCTGCAGGCCTCCAGTCAGGCAGAAGGGCCTGCGGAGTGCTACGACTGAGGGGCTTTAGACAAGCCAACGGCGGGTCAGGAAATCATGAAATCAGCAGAGCAGAGGGACAATGACATGGAGATTAGGGATCAGTTAACCTCCTCCTCTGGGTAGCCGGCCTGTTTGCTGACTGACCGTGACTTCCTGCTTTTTACAAAGGCGTGCACACGCTATGGAGCACGCACATTCTAAAACACACCTTGCAGCACGAATGAAAGTCAACCACTCTCACCCTTTCGCTCCATCATGCAATTACACAGGCGGCAGTCGCTTTAGCACCGCGTCCACCCTTTGCTATACGTAATAGGTGCAGCCAAGCATCCGGCAGCACACTGGTGACTAAAAAAAAAAAAAACGACTCACTTCACAACTTGGATGATATCATCTGACGGCTTGGCAACTGTCCGAGAATGGGATGAGAGCAAGGTGAAGGACGAAACACCTTGTTTCAAAAAATGTTTCTACCTGGTGGCTTTGACGCGTCTGGACTCTGACCTCACCTGGTTTATTGCTCAAGAAGAGACTTTCAACGGCAGCGCACTCGGATTGACCCACAGAGAAAATGGGAGTTGGCACAGGGAAGGATTATTGACGAAAAGACCAGAGCTGGAAAGGACTGAAAAGAAAAGGTGGATACGCATCCGGATGGAAAAAACTCGATTGGGTCACCGAGGAAAACCCAATTTTATCTCGGTTGCTTTACGTCCCCGGGCTGCGTATTGAAGCCTCCTCTGCAACAGTTGAACAAGTCCCGTCATGTCATGCTCGTCAGTGTTCCGCCGCGAAGCACAGCCAAGTTTCATGGCAGTTTGAGTATGCGAGCTTGGAGTTCAAGTATCCAGTATTTGCTCAAGAACACAGGTAAGAACTGATCAATCTTTTCGGGAGGGGAAAAGCTTTAAATAACTCATCATTTATTTTTTTGAATATTGGTTCATGTTTTCAAGGGCTAGATCCCCTCATCTTAAAGGCAAAATAATTTCTGGCAGCTTTTAGAGATCATTTAGAATGTTTCTTGGCCAATCTGCTTTAATGGGCTTCTTTCATTTAAACTTGGCTACATTGAGTGTGTCCTGGACAAAAACTCATGGCTGAGTCTCCTCCTTGGCCAAACTGACATGTTGGGATAGGAATGCTGCTTTGTCCGTGCGCTCCAATCTCCCGCTGCTACCAAAGTGCAGATAAAACCTTTACGGGCCAACAAAACCTGTTTGCTGTAGTGGCTTACAAATTCACAGAGTGAGTGTTTCAAGTCACGAACGCAGCTCTAATCTGGGCAAAGCTGTTTGGGAGGCTGTAAAAATCACAGACCCTGACTCGATTATCCAATCTACGCACCAGCATTGGTCCACTCGGTTTGGTTTTATCAATACAATCATTATAAGTCACAAAACGTGTAAGGCTTTTGATTTTCTTTCAGCGTTTCATTTTTATTTCATGTATGGCTGTGTGTTTGACTGGTAAGAGCCCACAGTTTTTTTGTTTTTTTTTTAATATCGTCTTGAACAATCTGGAAATCTGTTTGTCAATTTTTCATGAAGTAAACAATGTACTGATGGGTTTGGACAGTTTTCAAAAACCACCCCACCACGAGTTAATTTAAAAAAAAAGATTTGACAGATATCAAAGGTAGAAAAAAATACATTGCAACTGAGTATGACAATAAGATAATGCTTATGTTGTTTTGTTCTGGTTTTCCAGATGGCAATGATGCTTCCAAAATGTCAAATTCCAAGCGTTGACTACTGAACAAAGAAGGACGTACAAAAGGGTTCTACGGCTTTGCTGGTCATCTTAATTGGACAAACAAAAAGATTTAATTCTGTGTTAAACGCTGCCAAGATGCCACTTAGAGCATCCTTGCACAGAAAGCCAACTGGCCGTTGGTCAAGCAGACACTCAAAGCGCAGAGAGGTTCTCTCGGTCAACATGATCAGTCTACCGCTGGCTGATTTCCGCCACATTTCACATATTGGAAATGACGCCCATAGAGACAGCTTTGGAGACCTTTCCTTCCTAAAAATGGGCCAAAGTTTACTTCTCCAAAGCTCCCAAAGCGAGCAAAATCTCTTCTTGGCCTGCTCGCCACCACCAAAGCACCCTCGTCTGAACATGGAGGCAGAGGGCTCGCAGAGCCCGGACTGGCCTGTGGAGCAGCAGGACAATGCCACCCAGAAGAGGAAGAAATGCAACTCGATGCCACTGCTGGACAGCGAGGAAGCTGAGACTATATTGGTGGACAGGCATGAAAGAGGAAACAACGTTGCGACCACTCAGTTTTCCAGAGCTGGATGGGGCGACCTGAGTGCAGACATGAATGGAGACTCCTCGGCGGCCGGTGACAAAATTCAAGAGAAACAAAAAGAGGAAGACAATGGCTTTTCTTTTAGCCTCGATCTGGGCCCTTCCATTTTGGATGATGTTCTGCAGGTGATGGACAAACTTCAACACTGAATGAAATAGCTCAACGGTACAAAGAATGGGAGATGTCAAGTATCTAGTTTGTTTCCAGAAAAAAAAAAATTGTTAAACAAATGGTATTCAGCTTAACATTTCCTCTTTGTTGAGATATTGTCGATGTTGAACTATGCATATGCAGTGTACATTTTCACCTTTGGTGTAGTCCCTTTAATATTTTTGTTATTCCCCAAACCACACTGTACAATACTTGACTGCTGGTTTGGCTTAAGCAGTGTAGCGTTTAGAAAAGAAAACGCTGCAGCTGAAACCCAAGGTCCTGGAGCTGCGATGCCTTGGCGTGCTTGGCAATCTGCTGTGTGCAGAGGGCAATTTTTCCTCCGCACGCATCTCTGAGGCCCCACTCAAAGGTAGACCAAGGTACCCCCCATCTCTTATTCCTAACAATGTTGTGAAAACAAACACTTAGCTCTGCTTCCAATAAAAGTCATTGCCAGCGGTGGCAGGTTTCACTATAGCCCAAGCCACGCCACGGGTCCAAGATCTCAGAGAAAAGAGAAGAAAAAAAAATGGAACAGGCTGTTTTCTTAGCTGCAAACAGAGTCCCGCACTCTGGCGAATGACACACAAGAGGGAAAGTGGTCAATGGTGAAGTGATACTTCCACATATGTGTGGGGTGCTGAGGGAAGACGACCAGAGACATCCATTTCAGCTGTGAAAGTCTTGATGAGGATTTAAACAACACTGTGACCAAACAAACCTCTGACATGAAAAATATATGGTTGTAAATCACACGCTGTGGCCCACATGAAAAAAAAAGTCAAAGAATACAGGCAAATGTGGGCACATATGGAATGAGGAAGACAAGACACATCTCCAGTCAGTCATCTTTCATAGCGGATAGAAAGATGCTTGAAACCAGTTGTGGGGTAAAGCCACAATGAGCCGCAAACCAAAGTACCACGCGGGTCATGAGTGGACCACAAGTGCCCCATGGCAAAGAAAAAGACTTCTGAATTCTGTGCATGTCGAACAGGAACGGCAATGCTGTGGGCGCGCCTGCACTGTATCTGGTTTGCCCCTATTTTAAACTGAGCGTCCGATTGTTTTGACATTTTGATTTCAGAAAAACACATTCTTAAATGCTTCTCTGTCAAAAAAAAAAAAACTGTACTGTTTGGTATTCTGGAGAAGTAAAGAAATGCATATTTGAAATTCCTATAACTGATGGTTTTGTGGCTCAAACTACCCTTTGTCAACACACTTCGTCAGAGGGAAAAAAAATCTATTGTGACGAAATTTGTTCTTGTTTGACAAATGAATGAAAATGTAAGAAGATTTGTAGATGCAGAATAAAGGCGCTTCACTTCACTTCAGTATTTCAAACTAACGGTCTTAATTGCAGTGGTGCGGTAAGACGAAAAAATAATGTGAATTTGTTGATCATAAAATGTGGTGTGATCTGAATAAACGGATTTGGTTTCAATTCATACCGCACAAACAATATGTATGTTTTTTTATATATTTATTGAAAATGTCAATGTTCACAGGACAGGAATGACAAGGCAAGGTGAACTCTTGGATTTAATAAATGGTTGAGTCACCTTTGGCGCCAGTAAGCGCAACCAAATGTTTCTTGAAGTTGCAGATCAGACATGCACAACAATCAGGATGAATTCCTCTTCACAAAACCGTTACAGCTCTGCAAGATTCCTGGGATGTTTGGTATGAATAGCTCATCATGCCACAGCATTTCAACCGGGTTGAGGTAAAAACTTTGATTGGTTTGCTCCAGATGGCATATTTTTTTCTTCGGAGGCCATTCTGTTGTTGATTTGCGTCTGCGTCTTGGATCATTGTCCTGCTGCAACACATAACGTCAGATGGCCGTACGCAAAATATCTTGATCGACTTGTCATTTTTCCATTGAAGATAAGAAGCTGTCCAGGCCCTGAAGCAGGGTAAGCACACCTACACCGTGATGCTCCCTTCACAATTTTTCAGAGTTGGGAAAAGGTTTCTCCGTTTCTCAACAATTTATCGAGCCGTGGACTGATGAACATCAAGAATTTTAGAAGCATTTTGTAACCTGGAAAGTGTTGTACTAATTTATATCCAAAGTCCTGACGTCAACCCAATTGAGATGTTGTTTTGGCATGACTTCAAGAGAGCTATTAACATCAGACTTACCAGGAATCTTGTGGAACAGAGACAGTTTTGTCGATGATCCAAAATGCATCCTGATCATTGTGGGTGTCTAATCTGCAACTATAAGAAACCTTGGGTTGAGGTTACTACTGCCAAAGGAGGTTCAACAAGTAATTCAATCCAAGGGTTCATCTTATTTTTTCCTAGCTGTCCTGTGAATGCAGGCGACTTTAAAGGTAACTGTTTTTGTGCTGTTCAAATAAGAACCAGCAGTAAGCTTCAGTGCAAGGAGGCAATTTGCATGAAATGACGTGGACATGATTCTTTGTCTGATACAAGGGCACTTGAATCAAAGTTTGTTTGTCAGAGAAAAGAACCGTGAGATGTTAACGCCCTGTGATGTAAAGCTATATTTGAAAAGGCAAATACAAGAAATCCCGGTATTTCATGTGAAGTTATATTTGTGGAGGTCAAGTGTGACGAATCGCATAAACAATTGCTCAACAAGTGGTCTGCCACATGATTGACTGAAAAAGTGGGGGGGCGGGGGGGCAGTATTTGAAATCCAACGATATATATTGCCTGCACAGCACAAATATCAGTCACATCTGGTACTGCTTCTCTCTATCCAAACATCTAAACTTGCTGTCACACAGAATACTCAAAGCATTGTCATCTCTTTGAGCGTAGCTTTTATGATTAAACACTGAAAAGATTGTTTTGGCAATGTGTCTTTCTAATGTACTCGCGTCTCCTAGCATAACTTGATGCTACTGAAATGTATTGCAGGTTTCAAACACACATGGCCATCTTGTGGAATTGACATTGTTTGAGCTGTGTGTCAAGTCAAGGCAGTACATTTTATCTGGTTAAATAGCATTGGGACTAAAGCGTTCCAAAACAGATATTCAGAACAGTCTCCTAACACAATCATTTGGACCACACTAAAATCACATCATATATTTCCAAAACAAATAAAAATACAAACATCTCTGCATCGGTATATTTCACACTAATTGAAACCAGTGCATCCTTCCAATAAAACTAGGACATCAGTTTTCTTGAGCCTCCAACGGCATAATGGAAAATGATAAATGGAGTGGACTGACAGTAAAGTGCTTGATTGACATTATACATTTTCCAAAGCCTCATTTTTAGTCGGGCCCGACTGATTAATCGCCCAACCGATTAAATCGGCTGATTATGGCCCTTCGAAAATCGGCCCAAATCATCAGCCAAATGACCGATGTTTGCTGATTGTTTTTACTTTTATGTACTCTGGTTTGAATTTTTTGTAACATCATGTCATTTGTTCGGATCTCAGGTTTTGAATAGCCTTGGTCCTCAATACATTTAAGGAACGCTGATAGAATATAAACCCAGTAGGGTTCTAAGGTCAGCAGACCCGTGTCAAATAGTGGATCCCAGAGTTCAAAGCAAACATGGTGCGTCAGCATCAAGCTGTTATGCTGCACGGAAATGGAACAAGCTGCCAACAGAACTGAAGTTAGCACTGAGGGTAAATGCTTCGAAATCTAGGTTAAAAACTATATATATTTTTTCCTGTACTCACGATAAAGGTCTTTGAGCATTTCTGTCATCATTTTTTTCCCCAAACTCTGTTCCTTCTTCTTGTCATACACGTTGATGATGTCACAGTTTATCTTGGGCTCATTGTGGATTTTCTGAGCTTTTCTAAATAGTCTCAAACACTGAATCAACCTGACAAGCATGCAACAATTTTTTACATCAATTTATCAAAAAAGGCTTTAAATTCAAGACCATGGGCATGTTTCCACCAAAGATTAATCAATTCTTAACTGATTTATGGGCAAACGGGAATGACTTAGGCTGCAGGTGACATCTGTGGGATACTGCAGTGTGCCCCTAAAAACACGACATTACATTAATAATGAGAACCCTGTAGAGGCGGAGTCAGGGTTGTCAATGAAAACACACGGCCCCCACTGTTAAGGCCTCATTTTTGGGGAGCTATGAGTCTGAAGTATTGTCCTGAACGCGTGTGCATGTGTCTGTTCCCTGTAGAGAGCACTACATTTGGACTGGAAGCTCTTCCTCACAAGAGCCCTCGCCTTGTGTGTTTGCAGCTGGCCGATGTGCAGAGGTGATAGCGGGATAAATAACAGGAGAGGGATCTGATTGTTTGATTTCAGATAATATCCAGTGAGATGGGACCTCTCAGGTTTTGGCCACTGACCTGAAACCAGATGTGGATCAACATTATGTCATGTGGGGCCTCCTTCCTTATTGAGAACACTTCCCAGAGAAGGCTAATTTGAAAATCCCCCTACAGCTGTGTTGTTTTCAGTCTCGGGTGCAGAGTTAAATCTATGAAGATATCAGCTTTGGCTATCCGTAAGGCTAACTAGGTTACTGTAATACCATTTCAAAAGATTAGTGTGACAATTCCCAGTGCAAAGCCTAAATCTCCCTTGGCAAGGTGTCTTGAGGGGGTGAAACTGAGTTTGTTAGACTCAGAGAGGTGGTGCTGGTAATTTAACCTTCTCATGCACCAATGATAACCTGTAACTCGATAAACTGTCCACTGTAGTGACCGCTATCCCTGAAAGTCTTAAGTTGTTGATTCATTTCATCTACTCTCCTGGTATATGCAGGTGCAAAAACGACAAAATTACTACTGTGGTTTGTAAAACTTCATTGGCGATACATTTTAAAAAGGCGATCAAGATCTATCAAAATTGCTTGAATGAAACAAAGTAACATAGAGAACATTCCTTCCATCCTTCTCCAATCCAAAGGATTATATTTAAATGATCCAAAAGAGGGTTTCAATTTCAAGAGCTATGCGGCGGGCACAGTGACGTGCTAGCTTAACATTAGAGCACAGTGCACCCTCTGGGTTACTACGCGAAGAACGACGTTCCTGGCGCCCTCCAGGTCAGGACCACTAATGAGCAGCGGACCGAGAGGCCTCAAGCCAACACAGGCCCACAGCCTCTTGACTTCAAAGCAAATAAACTGAAGATCATTTCACCAAACAAACTGTTCAAAGCCTTTGTTGCAAAAGCCTGGCTGCACTCTGTGCACCACTGATATGAAATAAAACTTGGTTTACATGACTCTCTTTTGTGGGGAAGTGTTTAGGAAATTGAATTTTTATTGGAAGCATTACCCTGAGGAGATATTTCTAAAAAGAAGCTGGTGCACATGAGGAAAAGTGTGAAAAGAATTCCAACATTTTCAAGTAACTGAACATCTGTACCTGTGTCGACATGAACTGAGATGGAGGGCCAACTTCTGGCTGGCCTTCAAGCCACAAAATCTTCAATGGATTTTCACTCAGGCCTCTTTCATTCTTTACTGCCAGCTCCTATGAAGAGAAAAAAATAATTTATCATCAAAAATGTACTCTGAAACGAGCATCCACTATGTTACGTACTATGTTATGAGCCAATATTAAAGCTGTAACCTACAGATGCGTGGGCATAGACAACACCGATTTTCCCAGGTGAATGGCAAAAATATTCTTTGGGCAAAAAAACAAATGTTGTGAGCAGGAAACAACAAAAACAACCAAAAACTGTGATGCGGCTGATACTTTCTTGTGGGTTAAGCATATGTGATGGCTGTTGTGGTTTGAGTAAAGCAGACCGCATTAAAATTAATGAACCGGGATTTCACAGAATTCAGAAGGGAATAAATGTGGCTTCCTGAAAATGTATGTAACAGATCTTAATGTTTTTAACAAACAAAATGGAGGAGCCATAACGAACAAAATGAGGAGCCATAGACCAAGAGTTAGGTACTTACAGCTGCCCTCACAGTTGCAAATTCAACAACAGCGCTTCCTTTCTTCTTGCCTGACATTACCACATTCAAAACGTCTCCATACTGGAAATAAGAAATGAGAGGAAAAAAGTCAAACGGGAAGAGACGAGCATAAAAAATTGAGAAGAACATTTGAAAAAACTTCACAAGAAAAATCAGACGTGGAATAAAACACTGAAAACACATGAAAAAAAGTTGGGCTTCAATTTGCACTTTAAAGCTCAACATCCACACACTACATAGGTTTGCTGTGTGAAGGACTCAGCCAGTAAGGCAAAAGAGGTCGAAACTGTGAAAAAGTTGGGCTTCAATTCAAAACTTTAAAACTCAACATCCACACACTACATAGGTTTGCTATGTGACGGACTCAGCCAGTAAGGCAAAAGAGGTCGAAACTGTTATCCGTAACTTGGTAGGAGAATACATTTGATGAATAACATAAAATGTGTTGGCTCTCATCCGGGATACAGTAGGTGGGAATTAATAATAACAATAATAATAAAAATAATGGCACCTCTACTGCACTGATTTGAGCCAATTGCAGAGGCCAGAAGTCCTTTCAGACTCCAATTCGACCAAACAAAACTTTGTGAACTGCTCTCGAATGTTACTGCTTCTTAAATGCACTCCAGAGCAAGCCTACGTAGTGACACAAAAAAGACGCTCAAAGGCATAAAACAACAATATTTGAACATTACAATCCCCTACCCACAAATCAAAAGAAACAAAGAGAATGTATTATTTTACACACCACAGGGACACGTACGCAGTCTTCCATGTTCCATACTTGTTTTCCCACACGGTGGTGGCTATTTCTCTTACTCAAAGCCGTTAACTGTCACTCATTACAGCTTGCCATGTCAAACAAAACATATTTTTCCTCCGACGGTTCTTCCAAAAAAAAAAAAAAAAAAGGCAACAGCCTTATTTTCCACAGTCATCCCACAGGGCCATCCCACCTAAGTTTCTTTTGAAGTGAGTGTGTGCTAAGGAGAAATTCAAACGCTTTTTTTCCACACGGCTTGACGTCAGTGACACTTGCCCTATCCTCATTTCGGGGCGGCATATGCGCCACAATAGCCATGTGAGGGATGGAAGCATACGGTGGCGCACAAGTTGCATGAGAAGCGCACATTTCCTCATGCCTCTCTTGGCACTGCTTAATCACCTGGGAAGAGGGGCATGAACAATGGCGTGCGCGCCTTTAGAAGGGTACTGCAACATTGCCTTCAGCACTTTCACTACAACAAAACTTAATGGGCCTTGTTTAAAAGCAAAAAAAATGAAACTATCCACAATTTTGAAGTCATGCAGGCATCAGATGCGTGCATATTTGTAGGCAGGTTTGATAGCTTGGAGCAATGCGTTAAACCCATTTTGTTAAGTCGCCAAACCGCAGATAGTATGTATGTTTTTATTTTTTGTTGAGGCAAAAATACTCCGATTTTGCCTGCAATCTTTAATGCAAAAATATCTCGCCTTGGTAGAGTGAGTAGGTGTGTTTTATAAAGTATGAATCTCTTTCAATTCCCTGGGAAACTTTTCATGAGCAAACCCGGGGTGTGATTATCATCTTTCTTGCAGTTTGTCATTTGTCATTACCTTTTGTAGGAGTTTAAGAATGAACTCTTGGCAGTAGCCACCGTTTGTGCCGTCGTCATTTTTACACTTCCACTTCAACTGAAAAGAGAAAGAGACGTTTGTGAGAAACAAGACCTAGAATCCAAACCGATATCTTTTGATGCAATTCAAGAGCTGCATGGAGCAGATCCATGGTATGAGGACAGTGTTGAAAAGCTTGATATCCATCTGAGTAATGGTTCATGCGTTTTCTATATTTTGAACTCAGCCTTGATTCCCACCATATTACATGATGTTGTTCTAGCGATTATTGGGCAAGCATTCTTTACAAAGGAGCAGCCTCCACAAAAAGCTTGCAACACAGCCAAAATATTCATGACTTCCTGTGCCGCTAAAACCAGATCTTGCGCAACCTCTCCAATCAATCATATTGTTATGGCCCAGCAAATATCACAAAATAAAGGAGTATTATTAATGGCAAGGACAAAGTGTTGATTCAGCTCCAGGTCTCTGCTTGCTGTCAAAGAAGAGGCTGAATTTCTGGGAATGTGAATATTTATACAACCCCTTTTACTAACAATAATGGTAAAAGTGAAATGTTAAGTATTTGCTGCTCGATGTGATGTCTCACGTTTCATCTCACGATTTCTCTCAGTTCAAATGAAATAAAATAGGACGACGCAGCTGAAAATCTTAACACGGAATTGCAAAGCGGATGATATCAAAAGGGAATAACCAAAGAATTTTGATGTCAAAGTGTTGTCAAGGATGAGACGTGGCGAAAGGAATTTGGGGTCTGACCACAAATAAAACAACACAAAACCCAGTTCGCCTGAAATCCAACGCACTGAGGCTTCATCTCCGTGACATGCGCTGACATTGGTCGCCATGGGGCTGTAGTTTATTGTTCTAAATGAGCACAAAAATGTCAAGGAAATCCCTCCTGCACCGGACAGCAATCAAAAGTTGAAACCCAGATGTAACGTTTAAAAACATCAGCTAGCATCCCCAGTGTCTGTTAAGATTTCAGGCCATTACTGGGAAGAAATATAACAAGCTCCTTTTTGGCCATTTAAAGTGTACTGAACTGAGATTGGCGCTCAGTGATGAGTTTCACCAATGTCCTGCACTTTCAAAAGCACCATATCCCCTTTTCACGAATGAGGGATTGGAGACAGAATAAAAAGCCTCGTTTTGACCTCTCTTAGTAACTAAAAGCACACAGATTTACCTTCAATTTGGGGGTGACGCTGCTCCTGGAACATCTTCCCCCTCCAGAGTCTGCGGGGTGGGAAATGAGGCATTACTTGAAGAAGTCAAAAGATGAAGAAAACAAAGATTTGATCAGGCAACCGTGGGACTGATGCAAATGAATAGCCATTTTAATCGGGCTGTCACATAGTGAACGCCGCAGACTTATCATCTACAGAGTGCCTCTTGGGAGAGAAAGAACGCTGCTCCAGACTTCGGGGGGCCTGACTGCGTGCAAGTTGAAGATCTTTGCATGAGTAATTGCACAACCACAAAAAGAAATCTAACCTCGGGCCAACACTCTCCATTTCCCTTACCTTCACACGCATCCATACAATTGATTTATTTGACTCTTTTCCACCCCCTCATGTCTCCAAAATGTGAACGCAGGAGTTTTCATGCAAAAAAAAAAAAAAAATGCACATGAAGGTCAAGTTTGAGGTTCGAGTGTTTGTGCGTGCAAGTGTGCTTGATGCTTGACATTCCTCCATAAACATGCCAATGTCTACGTGCCAAGAAAGAAAAGTGGTCCAATTCAAAGTGTTATTATGCCAAAAATTCACATATCAATCTAGTTATTGTTTCTTGCGTTACTAATATCTGGTAAAACCTGCCTGCCATGCCTGTTGAATGCTGATAGCGCCGCTGACAGTTTGACAACAGGGATTCGCTCATATGAGAAGTAAAACGACTTTGTTAGTGCAGACTCAACTCATACAGGTCAGACGGAGCTCCATGGTGCTGGCCCTAGTTCTGTTTACCACGCAAACTAGCACAATGGATCAGGTTCGAAACGAAAACTAGAAGTACTTCTGTGACTGTAGTCTCCCGTGTTCTGCTGTTCTTCTCTTTCTCTTTGGATCTGCTCTCTGATGAGCCTCTGTTCTTCCTCAAGCTGTCTGGATCCCTCCTCCCTCAAACGAATAATCTGGTGGAAAAAGGCACACAATACAAAGATGTAACAACTTAAAGGGCTGGAAAAATAGGAATCTTGGCATTTCATTGAGTAACAATAAATCAATGTCACTATCGCATTTATTATAGGACAAGTAAAAAATAATAATAATACAATTACAGAAGATGGCGTTTACAGAGCTGGACATAACATTCCTGCAGTCATGATTAAAAATAATAAATTTCAATCATGACTGAGTAGGAGATGCAGATATCTAAAAGTTGATCATATTGTTGGCTGCCACGTTCCTGGGATGGAAACAACCAAATCAGCTTTGCAATGTAATACGGTATGTATGTAACGCTTGCTATCGTCAAAAAAAAAAAAAAAAGAAGAAGAAGAAAACAGTGAACTCTTGGGTCTTGATTGAAAAAAGGACACTGCTCCCTAGTGGTGAACTTCTCTCCACCAAGGCAAGAAGCCATAGCATCATGCATCATTTTCATTGATCACTGCATTTCTGAATTTTAATTGTGTCGAGTCATGCAATATCACCTAATTATGCTATGACAGTGAAGCGACGGAGCATCTGCTTATGGCCCTAAACATTGGAAGCTTTCAATTCAATAAGAGTCAAGAAATTGATTAAAAAAAAAAGAAAAAAGAAAAAAAATGGTGAAAGCTCCAGCGTGTGTTGGTTTTTTCTAATGTCCTGTACCGGAATGAATTGTTAACCTCATGCATGAGGGCTGGTAGTTGAGTGAAATTTGAATTTTCAGCCTTTGCACTTCCTTCATTCTTTCACCTCTTCTTCAAGTGTTCTTGTGATTTGGACTTCATCTTGGGTCTGAGCTTCTGCTTGTCGCTCTCTTGCCTCAAGGTCTGTCAAGCGCAGAGATAAAGGAAGTGAGTCCTCTTTGAAACCGTGAGGTTCTACACATACGGTGCCCTCCAAAAGGATTGGAACTGCAAGGTCAATTCCTTAGGTTTTGTTGTCTACTGAAGATGTTTGAGTTTCAGGTGAAAAGATCAGTATGAGACAAAATGTAAATATCATGGGGGGAAAAAAAAGCTGGAGTCGTCAAATTTTATCTCACATTCATCTTTTCATCTGAAACCCAATTGTCTTCAGTATACCGTACAACGAAATAAAGGAATTGGCCTTGCCGTTCCAATACTTTTGGAGGGAACCGCATAACATCACAGAACACTTTCAAACTGAAACGATGTGATGAATGACAACACAAACCAGTTGCAATTGGCCTTTTCTACGGGGAACCTACCAAGCTTAATCTTCTTTCTCTTGTCATCAAGTTTGCGGTTTCGTTCCTCCGCTTGTTTTTTGGCAGCGCGAACCTTGTCATAGGCGGCCTGAAAACACCAAGATGAATGCCAGGATAAATGTAAGTGTGCATATCCGAAGCCACACAAGAAGGGTAGCGGGACTCAGTGGGACCTACCTTGGCAGCAGCATCGGTCAGCACCTCCAGAGCCTGAGACAACTGGTGGAAGAGCTCCGCTGGAGCATTTGCAGAAGAGAGAAGTGATACAGGTAATCATTGAAACCGAAAGCCACAAGATATGTTTTCGCTCATAAAATCAAATGGCTCTATTTGTAATTTTGCTGCATCGGTTTTGAGAAGGCTCGCGACTGTTGTCTTAAAAGTGCCAAGTCAGTCCCGATATCTCCAGTGACAAGCCGGCAATAGTGCACCAGCCCCATGTCTTCCATTAGCGTGCCGAGAGGGGCCAAGGCTACAATCATCACTACCACGCAATATTCCCCACCGCTTCAGTTGTCATCTGACACACACACACACACACACACACACACACACACACACACACACACACACACACACACACACACGCAAAAGCATACAAGAAGACCACAAGTGCTCTCTATCATGCAACGCTACTGCACTATACCAGCCAAACTTAATTATTCTCTTATGGGAGGTCTGGCAGGGCAGTATGGTTACTCCCAGTTGGGATTGGCAAATTCTAACTAACAGGAGGCTCTGGGGATCAGACTGCCAGCAGAGGTCAGGTTACCACAAACGGTAACAGGCGACACAATGAAATGCAACTGGGAGAGATCTGCCATGCCCAAGAGGTCGCTCAAGTTGGCACAATGTTTGGAATTGAGTGGAAAGGAATGGGATGTGACCCCTCAAGCCGCCTTAACTGACCTCACATCTGCCTGCAACCTCCCCCAGAGAGGCAGCACATCCCAGTCTGGTTGCAGTCTCGTGCGATTGGGACAAAGACTGTCCATGCGTGGGTTCAAGTGTTGAGGCCCTCCAAACCGCTTCTTTTCCATTTCTGGGAAACCGACCCCCTGCTTTTACATTCTCCCTCTCCAGCCCCAACACCACCAATTACGCTCTTTGTCCTGCATGACATAATCAAGAATTGTCTGAGCCATCCAAAAACCGCAGAAACCTCACTTGATATATTGGCCAGCCTGTTTTCCAAGGTGTCTTTTTGCCCGTCTGACAACAAAGGTACACACAGATTTCCTTGCGTGATTATGCATTTGCTGGTTTGCGACTGCCTGCCAGACGAGACCAGACAAGAACGCAAAAACGTACCGGACGTAATTTGACTGGTTCCGTCTGGCTAGAAAATCAATGAGAACTAAGACCCAACTAAATGTATCAACTGTGGTTCTGAAATGGACCTTGACTGACATTTCTAAACAGCATTTTTAAACTTCTACAGGAGAGCAAGGCAATCAAGCTTCCAGATTCATTGTATGACTGCATGATGGCTCCGCGGGAGACAAAAAAATGATAATCTTGACTTCACTTACCTGCTTTTGGGTTGTCAGGGTTCTTGTCTGGATGGCATTTCAAAGCTTTCTGTCGATAGGCTTTTTTGATCTAAATAAAGAGACCAACACTTTAGAATAACACAAAAAGATACAGCATGTACATCACGACACAAAAAGCCCGACAGTATTCACGTTGGCATGGGTTTTGGCAAAAGTGAAAGTAAAAATTCTATCTTTCAGAACTCTGTGTTTATGTTAAAAAAAAATCTGGGACTGTATTCTTTGGATGAAATTAACACCTGCGCTGACCCTGTGTCCTGTCCTGACACGAATGAAAAGGAACCGCTGCGGCACACACCACAGTGAATGAATGCTGACCTTGTGTCCTGTCCTTCTGACACATGAATGGAAAGGAACCGCTGCGGCACACACCACAGTGAATGAAAAGTAGGTTTGTGATGTAAATGGGGCTCAGGTAACGTAATCGAAGTCATAGAATGTCTGATGCTTTACCTATAAAATGATTTTCTTTAACTCGGGGGTCAGTGGCCGGAATGTTAACCATTCTTTTATTGATCTTGGGACTAGTTATGATCAAAGAAGCTCTCGTTAGAGGAAGCGAGTGGGTGATGGAGAGGCACTCTGGAGTTTCCTGTTTAAAAAACAACAACAACAAAAATAAACCGTCATTGTTTTGCACAAGTTACAATTCTTGCTACAAGCTCTTCTCGTGGTGTCAGGCAGCTTTGCCTCTGTTCTGCATTATATTCCGATCGCTCCTTTAAGCATAAATCCGTCGCCTGCCAATATGTTACAGGTCAGATGAAGCACCTCTCATTAGTCATTTGCATCAAACACCTCGGCCCCCTGGCATGAATGCAGAGTTTTTCTTTTCGTGCGGACTTAACTCGAGGGGAGCGCGGTAAGAGCCACAAATCTCGTCTTCTCACTCCATTTTGTTTCATGTACGGTTCAAACAATAAATAGCTCAAGGAGAGAGCAGTCATCATTAGGCAGCCTCTCGCCTTGATGCTTGGCAAAGACTTTGTATCGCCTCAAACTGACACGCAAAGCTGGGAAATGGTGCCATACGCGCTTATTGGTGTTCTAAGCCTACTTTCCCCCTTTTCGCCTCCCTCTGCCGGTTCCTCCATTTTTCTGCGTGCCCTGTAAATCTCAAGCTGGAACAAATTGTAATTTACGGACATTCATATATTACTAGACTAAAGCAAATTGTAATTTATTGACATCCAAACGTGTCCAAAGCACATTCCACAAAATCAAATGGAACGGCGCAAAAAAAAAAAAGTTTTTTTTTCAAGCAACACTCCTCAACTATGTTCAATCGTAGCCTGCTACATTTAGAATCTCGCAAGCAAAAAAAAGAAAATATAGTGTAGAGGGTTTACTATTTTGTCATTAATCAACATGATGAAAAATGATGATGTCAAGTTGTGTACACTATACATTATTTTAAAAAAAAAAGGTTAAAAATTCCACAAATCAATGTGTCATTGTTATCGTATTCTGCAGCAAGTAGACAAGATAAACAAGTGCCTACATCTGTTGCAGCAGATGTTTAACAATATTAGTAGTGACCTCATTCACCTACCGATGACACAGCATCAGAAGCAACTGGGGGTTCAGTATCTTGCTCAAGGACACTTTGACATGATCGCAACGCTCGGATATCAAACATCCAGACTCTGGGTTGGGAAGCGACCACTCTCCCACTGAGCCATGCCACTCCATAAAGGGAGGTTAATTATATCTTCTGCCATCTATCGGCACAGGAATTGCAGGGACTATTCTACCTGTCACGGCACGTCACTGTTGCTGTCATTGACGAATGAAAAAAGATGTGTGTATTATTTGGCGCAAACAAATAATTCTCGTCCCAACTGCGTGAAATTGGATCATTTCCCCCAGTACATCCGATGATTTTCTCATGCAACTTTAAACTAAACATGCATATCGCTTAAACCGTTGATGCTGACTGAAATGAATTCTTGTGAGGTGTGCTGACGGCTCAACGGGAATATGCTTTCATAACGCATGACAGCTCGACTAATTTTTACTACGGTTAAAGAACACTTTTCGGTGAGATTCTGGGGTATTTGCGTTTCTGCTGTACTTGACAAGCTTTAGTTGACAGGCCAGCAAATGTTGAAGCAGAGAGACCACCAGTAGCCTAATAGAGTGGGGTTTGGTGAAAAATGTCTGCGATGTCCTTGTTAAAAGCTTCTGAGGGAACAATTACAATCGATAAACTGATCCTGGTAAAGACATAGTGCAGAACTGTGGGGTGAGTCCATCCTCCTTAATTACAAATCTTCAACCATTTACAAGGCTTCTTCAGCTGCGAGGGTGAAATTAGCAGGCACAAAGGGAAGGAGGTGTTAGGCTCCCATGAAACCATTTTTTGTATCATAAAAACCTGGCATTTGAACAGGGGTGCGCAGACTTTTTTTTTTCAAGCCACTGTATGTTGTGTGGCGTCTTGGCTTGTTGATGTTGTCACACCAGGTAATCAGTGGAAAGTTAAACCTTCCGTGAGGTCATTTTGATCGACTGCTTGTTGATATACATGGGTACAAAGTATGGCCACATGTGCACCCCACTATTATAACATTGGCTAATCAAGGACTCTTAACGTGCCAGCTACCACAGCACTCATCAGTTGACAAAAGTGACAACAAAATGGAAGGAGAAGACAAAGAATGCAAATCTCACATGTCAATGCAATAGCTTTACAAGCAATGACGAAGCACACAGAAATATGATCTGGGATGAGCCGCTTGCCTTTTTTATGATAAACAAAATGATAGCCGTGGTCGAGCAGCAGGCCAAATAACTGCCCATCACCCGACATCTGTCTTCACTGAAGCCCCCTACAGACTAAATATTCCGGCCACAAAAATTGCACATCCCAAACAGCAATCAACAGACCTCTACTGTGTTTTAGAATCTTAATTCTGGTTCCAAACCCCCCATAAGTGCTTGCAGCATAATCCTCTGTAAAAGACAGGACTTTTCCAATTAAGAAATTTACTGTTTCCCTTATTTTGGCAGTGATGTTGATTTGCCATCTCGATTGTGGATTTTAGATGTGGTTTGGAGGGCAGATGATCAGCAAACGGGCGACTATATAATGGTCAACCACTTTGGAATGTGGAATAAAAAGTAGAGGGAAAATGGACCAAAAATGATCTGAGACTATGGAAATTGGTGTGGTCCTTATAGAAATTAGAAGTAAAGTGGAACTATTATGACTAAACAATGGGGAATGGTCAGCAAATATCTAATCAGACGCATATTTGAAATTCAAGCATAAGTGCATTATTTTTGGAGCTGGTTAAAGGGACAATAAGTCATGTTCACGTCCAACTTTATTTTTTCCCTTTCGAGTCATTTTGTGAACGACTAAAACTTGTGCAGCATCCCCACCTAGCGACCTTTTGAATTAAACACGCGCAATCTCGACTCGATGTAGTGTTTGGTGTTTTAATTTTTTTGGTCGTATTGTACTTAAGACCCTCCTTCTTTCTTAATTACTTAAAACACAAATTGTTGACACGAAAAAGAACATATCCAGCCATAGAGCCAAAACACAAAACGTCAATGAATACACACTCCATGATTGATTTGTAGTTCACTGTTTACAGGCAGGAAATGTCATGTAATGGTTATTCTCTCCTTATTCACGTATAATTTTCCAAATTTATCAGAAAACGAATCATCTGCAAATACGACGTGATTATTTTTGCACGGAGTTCCCTTGAATAAAATGTATCTACAGGTTAGCTAGCTTATGCTGTACGTACCTCCTTCGTCGTAGCAGTGTTTTCAATTCCAAGCAAACCATAAAGGTCCAGCTGCAGAATATCCTTTGCCTTTCCAGACATTTCTGCCCACCATTAATTTCCGCACTAATGCCGGAATATCAATAAAAGATGTAAAAACGACACGCAGTTGACAATTCCTTGATTTAGTATTTGTTGTAGTTGGCGCCTCGTAATGACGTTTTACATACAGAGCACCCTGGGAAATGTTGTTTTTGTATTGGTGCTGCTTTTTTCAAGCGATTTTTCCCCCACAAAAACGTTCTTCTCCACAGATTTATTTTTAACATTTCGTAGGAATATACAATAAACGAAACACACGTTCTCGTTTTTTTCAGTTGACTATGAGTTTTTACAACGATGTTGTTGTTGTTGTTGTTGTTGTTGTTGTTGTTGTTGTTGTTGTTGGGGGGGGGGAGAAGAGCAAAAAAAAAAGCAAATGCATCCGAAACTACTGTCTTTTTGTAAGCGAGTGTAAAGTGCATTACTAATATAAGTACTGTACCCGTAAATACTGCTTAAATGTATACTGGATTACTGTTCAACGTACTACTTCTAGTACGTTATTGTAACGGGTGGTTGGTCGCCCCCTAGTGGATGAAGCATTCAATTACACTTACTATAAATGAAATCAGATGTGAAACTTCTGTTTCACAATACAGTATATTCCAGTTCGATAGAGTAATTTGAAACACGAACTGCCATAACTACCAGTATTGGAAAATTAATTGACAAGTTGAAAAAGTGCAAACAAATTTTGAAGAATGTATGTTCTGCATGCATAATGCCACATTTGACTAAAATCATGTATATGACCAACAGGCTACCAGTTCAGGTTGTATTCCATCTTTCGCTTAAAGTCAGCTGGGTTCCAGCACCCCGAGACCCTGAACAGCAGTATTGAAAATAGATGGATGGATGGATGGATAATACAATAGAATATATCTTTTACGATGTGCACACCTCACATTAAGGGTGGCACGGTGGACAAGTGATAAGCACATTCACATCAAAATTCTAAGATCGGGATCAAGCTCCAGCCAGTGTCGGCATGTTCTCCCCATGCTTGCGCGGGTTTCCTTTGGATCCTCTGATTACAACCCCCATTATTAAAACATGTGAGGCAGACATGCTAACCACTAGACCCATAAAAATGAATATTATATGAACACAATACCGCATACAACAAAAGTAATATATTCCTATTTGTACTGCAGCTCTGTTTAAAATCATGAATCATCAAGAATTGCACATATTCTTTTCACAATCATTAATCAACAATCTGAAGACTGAAGTATCTTTTTTTTTT
>NW_017805276.1:780511-786701 GCF_001891065.2 Hippocampus comes
AGCTCCAGCCAGTGTCGGCATGTTATCCCCATGCTTGCGCGGGTTTCCTTTGGATCCTCTGATTACAACCCCCATTATTAAAACATGTGAGGCAGACATCGGGTTTCCTTTGGATCCTCTGATTACAACCCCCATTATTAAAACATGTGAGGCAGACATGCTAACCACTAGACCCATAAAAATGAATATTATATGAACACAATACCGCATACAACAAAAGTAATATATTCCTATTTGTACTGCAGCTCTGTTTAAAATCATGAATCATCAAGAATTGCACATATTCTTTTCACAATCATTAATCAACAATCTGAAGACTGAAGTATCTTTTTTTTTTAATTGACTCTTTTACTTCAGCAGTTCCGTAGAACAATGCTGACTCACTTTCATAGCAAAGCTAATTCATTATTGCAACATTTCTTCCAAGCAGCAGGATCTGTCCGGAACTGAATCAACAAACGTGTCCTGACTCGGGCTGGAGAAACTTGCTCCTTTTCGAAAAGCTTGTTGGCAAATCAAAGGCCATGAAGAAACTTATGCATTCCTTGAACAACAACAACAAAAAAGCCACAGGCTGCCTCCTTTATTTTTGACTAAATTTGTGATCCCCCGCATCCATCAATATATCCAAATCCCTCCGAGAAAAGACACACCCTTAGAATAAAATCATTTGGCCTATAATGCACTTTTGTTGATTTAAGATTAAGGCTAGGACTACATTTACTTAGCTGTTTAATCCTGTAGAGTTCTTACGTTAGCAGGACAGTCCCAAGTGTACATAAGGTGCAAGAGTTGTCTCAGCGTAATACTTTGTAGAACTGTTAAGTAAGTAGTGTTTGCAGATACAATATAAAAGTATGCACAGAAGTGAATTGCAGCAATTGTGCGTTTGTTTACTCTTGTGCTTTATCAGTGCTTTCTAATAATGGCCCCTTGTTCTCAGTCATTCTTGCTCTCATTGTGATTACACAGTAGGCTCCAGATACATAATAAGACAATTACTTTCCCTGCAAGAGTTTGATTTGAAGCATCTTCAATCATCCAGTTTGCACTAATAACGGACCACAGAAAAATATTAACAGAATATCTTTCTTATTTTGATCTAACACGTTTGTTTTATGCATAATTCAAAATTCTTTCAGCGGAATCAAGAGCAGGGATCGGCAACTTAAATGATGGAGGGGCCTACAGTTCTTCATCAGTGCTCCTGGGGGTCCACTTAGGATGCATTTCCTAACCAGATGTACACCAAAAATGATATTTTAAATATGGACAAAATATGTGCATATGTGCAGAATACGTGCCGTTAATATAGTGCCGTTAATATAGTATTGCAGTGAATTATCTTCATTTCTGATAATTCACTGCATGTGTAAAAGGTCGACGATCCTAACCCAACAACAAAAGTTTTGAAGCAAACAAAAAATAAAACACATACTGTAATTTTTTTCCTAGGACAAAGGGCTCCCTTGCATGAAAATGGCCATTAACAGACGGCATAAAACTGCTAAAAACAAAACCAACATTGAGTAGAAAAACTCATTTTGTGCATTTTTTCACAAAAATAAAATCCATCCATCCATCATCTGAAATGCTTTATCCGCACAAGAGTCGTGGGTGTGCTGGAGTCCATCCCAGCTGTCCTCGGCCAATGGGCGGGGTACACCCTCAACTGTTTGCCAGCCAGTCACAGGGCACACATAGACAAACAACCATTCACACTCACAATCGCACTTAGGGACAATATAGAGTGTTCATCCATCCATCCATTTTCTAATCTGTTTATGCTGACGAGGGTCATGGGCGTGCTGGAACCAATCCCAGCTGTCTTCAAGCAGTTGGCAAGGGATACTCTGTATCGGCTGCCAGCCAATCGCAGGGCACACTTAGACGAACAACCATTCACGCTCACACCTAGTGACAATTTTGAGTGTACCATTAATCTGCCATGCATTTTTTTAGAATGTGAGAGGAAACTGGAGTACCCGGAGAAAACCCACACAGGCACAGGATGAACATACAAACTCCACACCCAAGGGCCGCAGCCACACCATCAAAACCTCTACCTCCGTACTGTGAGGCCTACGTGCTGCACTGTGAGGCCTATGTGCTAACCAGTCCACCAATTTTCCCCAAAGTTTTTTTCACAATTTTGTTTCCTTCCTTCCTCAATCCAAAACATGTATGTGTTTTTCGGTTCTGTAGTCTACCTTTCCCATATTTTTGAATGTGAATGGTTGTTTGTGTATAGGTGGCCAGTGGTTGACTGGTAACCAGTCCAAGGTGCACCTCACCTCTCTACCAAAGCTTACTGGGATTGGCTCCAGCTCACTTGATTCTAATGAGGACAAACACGACAGAAAACTGATGAGTTGTTTATTGATTTCAGTGATTGTTTGAAAGAACTTCTTTCTGTCTCTCTGTCTTGATTGTTTTGTTTTCTGCTTTTGTTTTGTGCAAAACTGCATTGTTGACCAAACACTCACAAGCATACACTATTAAAATAATAAGTTCCCCCTTGCTTCATCCCAGCTTCCTTGTCTTCACTGTTGTCATAGGGAAAATGAAAATATACGCCCTTGGCATGTTCCCTTGGGCAGCTTTGTCCTGATTTCCCAAACATCTTGGTTATTTCTTATCAGAAGATCAGTCTAGACCAAGGTTTTGTTTTTTGAGGATCAAATGTTTAGGAGTGCTGAGCTCCCGGTCAGGCGAGAAAAATGTCTCTGTTTTGTACAAGATTTTAACACAATTTCGTCCTCAGATTTATTCAAGAGAATCAAAATGTTTTTGGGAAAGCCGGTGACTAACCCATCAAATTGATGAAGGATATTAAATTGTTTAACCACAGAAAAAGAGGATTGTTGATTGTATTTGTAGACGGGATCCATAAAAGACACTGAATTGTAACCATACTAAGAGAACTCATTTTGATAAAGTAGCAAGAAAGAAAACAGTTCGGATCCGGCCACAGGAGCCTGGGATAGATATTAGAGGAGGTAGGGAGAAGGAAGGCCGACGACTGGCTGCGGACAGCTTTAGAAATTGCAGGAAAATAGAAAAGGCTCGTGTTTTAGGGCAGGAAGCTACTTATGTGAGTGCCTTCAAAATAATAAAACGACCAATATCAATTCTGCATTTTTTTTTATTTGGTGGGGTTGTTGGACTTTCGTCTCAGGAGGCTTAACGTGGCAAACGACAACAACGTTTACGTCGTTAAATGCAGTATTATTGCTCAATTCTCGGCTCACGATTGATCGTGTGGCGCAGGTAATGAGTTAAACTCTTCCTTTATCTCTCATTAAAACAAGCCAGCATCGATTTAATTCCTTCCAATTTGCCTTTGTCAAGGCCATGACCCATGTTTTGCGTTGTAATCACGTTTATTCGCCAGTAATGACACAAGACGAAGTGAGGGTTTCGCTTGTCTTTACGACGTTATTGCGAAAGGGACGAGCGGATGTTGGAGCCTCGTGTTTACTTCTACTTTGACGTCACTCTTTTAAACAAGTGAGTGAGAGGGAGCTTCAGACCCATGACGATTAAAACCCACACAAACACACATTCACACACACACGTTCACACTCACACCCACTCGGGTCGACCTGCCACTACCATAATACCTTAATTTGAGGAAATCAATGCTTCTTTTTTGACGATGGAAACCACAGTGTGTGTATCATCTGGTGCCTCTCCCTTGTGAACACACGCAAGGACACGATTTTTCCGAGATTATTTTTATAGAACAAACCCAGGTAAGACATCATGCGTATCCTCAACTGTTTTTGCGGATCGTCAATCATGCAACAGTGCATGAAGATGTGTCATGTCAGCTGATTGTCAACATTTAGTCGTTGCTTACATCGCCTCTTTAAGATACGGGACACTAGTCATCTGATCAAGTCTTCTGCAAAGGCGCACCCCAAAGTGAGGATCAGTGTTGTTTCATTTAATCCGCCGTGTTGCAGTAGCTCATGCAGGCAAAGTGGCTAATTTGACATGTATACTGTCGTCGATAATCATAACGAACGAGGATGTTTGCCCTTAAATCTGCCCTTTTGGAGAGGAGGAAGTCTTGAAGAAACGGAAAAAATGCGTCCTGTTGCCAAAATCCACTTGAGGGGTTTTATTTGGATCACGTTTGTTTGCAAGTATGTCTTGTGTGTCCAGGGGTTAATTCGGTTTTAATTCTGTCAAAGCAATCTTTTGACGGTTTTAATAAAGTGAAGTATATCACTTAAGTACGCGCTGTACAAAGTGCTCTTGCAATGCATGTTGCTCCCAAAAATAGTCGAGATGGGAGAAGAAGAGGGTAGGTATCATTTTAATGAGCTCCAGATGTTTTTAACCCTGCTGCATCCACTGTGTGAGCTTTTGAATATTTATTTTTAAAAACTCCATTATTCTCAGTCTGCAACGCAACCTGGATCCTGGCGACTTTGAAAAACAATTTTAAAGCGAAATAATTCATCACGGGAGCAAAGTGGCAAAGTCAGAAATCATTACAAGCATTTAACATTCCAAACTGTCATTCAAGTGTAAAGAGACGTTAACCACTGTATAATAAAACAAATTCAAGTAAAAAACCCTTTAAAAATGACAGACAGCTGCGATACTGCAACCAAGTTGTGTCTTTTTTTAAATCAAGTTGAATCGCGGCAGTTTAAAATGTTCAATCTTTGTATCATATCGCAGCTCATGTATCGAGATACTCATCGATTCGTCTTTTAAGAGAGAGTGTAAACCAGATATGAATTGGCTTGATTTCTCTGATGATTTGTGGTTTCTTTAAATTTAATTAACTCTAATAGCTTGGCCTTTGTCGACCTTTTGCACCATGTTACATATCAATAAACATGACAAAAACTCCAGCCACACCATTTGAATCAAATCATAATCCAATTTAATCAAACCGAATTGAATCATTTCACTTGCAAAAACGATATAGAGGTTTGACAAGCATGCTGCAGTCAAGATATCCAAACACATTGGAAACATTCATGCGAAAAATGGCCCATCTGTCCTCCCTACTCTAGGAGGCAGTGTTGCTTTCTTGTTGAATGGGCTCAAGTCATCTCAAACTTTTCGTTTCACTACTGGGAGTTGAAAAATGGAAAACGAGTCTTAAATTAAAAAATTAAAAATGATTATTTATCTGTTCTACTGCACAAAAAATATGACCATAATTTGTTTCCCCTGCGATCTTGCTTTGTCTTGAAGCCAGAAGATCTTCTTCTTCTGCTGCTACCTCTTTGGCGGTGTAGAAGATGGATATTGCACATGTTGTACTCAGCAGATGCTTTCCTATGTCAAAGAAACTTCAAACTACATTTTTTTAATTCTATTGTTATCATCACAGTTTTGCTTTTTTTCATCACTGGTCTCCTAATATGGGAGGGGAAAAAAAGAAAAAAAACACAACAGATGGGCTTAAGTCCTGCAAGGTTGAACCCAAGTCTTCTGTTCCGGACGTTTGACTTTTGAGGTTGCAACTGCAATTACGTCAATAATACTCATGTTAATTGCTGATAGACAAAGCATAGAACAGTATTTGCAGTCTTGGTCTTTGCATATGTTTCCTATAAAAGGAAGCAGTGGGTGTTGCTGCTTAAGCTTTAATGTTGTGTACCGTGGAGTTGGGCTGTTGTGTAGGAGGCTCGAGCAGAGGACACATGAGTGGGTTTGTCCTGTCGGCTGTGAATCAGCTGCTGTTCGAGGTGCATGTGGGAGCTTTTGCAAGCAGACATGAAAAAATGTCTTTCAATGAACAACTTAACAGCACATTTTTCAGTCATTGACCCAACAATGTTTGTACATTAATTGTTTTGACTGTGGATTCAATCCTCAGTGAAATAGATATTTCAAAAGAGGAACATGTGCTACTGCACCAGCATGTTTATCTGGTTTCCTGTCCCGGGATAGTCATTTCCCGTCCTTCGGAAAAAAAATTCCTTGGTTGCCCAGCATATATGACAGACACGCCCTCGGCTTCGTCTCTGGAATAAAACGCATAGTTAACCAAACTATGAACTTGATGGAAAATTGCCCAGTGTACACGCATTTACTAATTCCTTGGTTGCCCAGCACATATGACAGACACGCCCTTGGCCTCGTCTCTGGAATAAAAAGCATAGTTAACCAAACTATGAAGTTGATGGAAAATTGCCCAGTGTACACGCATTTACTTGCT
>NW_017805276.1:787009-922777 GCF_001891065.2 Hippocampus comes
GGGGGGGCTCAATGCCAGTTGAATACGGCACTGAAAAGGTCTGCTGCGAATCACCATTCTGTGTATGTCTGCTGGCTGCCACGGTAACGAGGCAGGATTGTGCAGCCTGAGCTGACAAAATTCCTTTGCCAGTGGATGTGACAAATGCCAAGAGTCGCTTTACCTTGACTCGGCGGAATGAATGGAATTATTCTGCACTGCATCTTTTAAAAACAGAAGGCCAACAGTGTAGAAGTTGAATATGTGAGTGTCGAGCAAAGTGACAGTGAAAAGCAAGTACAATGGGCCTTTGCAAAAGCTATCATTCCTTCCAAGAAGCCAACTGTGAGTCAGAGCAAGTCATTGTGTCTGTACATGCTCATCATTTGGGTTTGCCAATTCTGAAATTCACAGCAGACAGCAGAGCCGAAAGCGTTTTTTTTTTAAATACCAAACCAACAAATATCGCAACCCTTAATTCAGAGGAAGTATTTTTAGACTTTTTGCAGAGTGCTATCCCCTTTTTTGGACTTAGTGTGTGTATCCTGCTCATACGGGAATGTTTTAGAAGCTCCCCAGAGAGTCAGGTTGGTGAAAGGAGGGGGGCAGTGCTGTGTTTGGTTGTGCCACAAAAAGCAGCATGTGTGCATTCATAATATATGCTCGCTCTACATAGTTGTGCCTTGTGTAATCAGTTTCAATGTCTCTAATGAAACGCGCCCCTTTGCATTGTAAACGGAGTGTCCAGTAAGACCTCATAGGGAGTTTGGATTGGCTAACAGATTTTTTACGCAGGATTTAGTTGGAATGTTTTGCATAGCTGCTGGAAATGACTGGACTGCTGACATTGGTGTTTACACACCCACAGAGTGCAGCGCTGTCATATCCCATTTTCATTTCCTTTGTGATCCGGCCTGCTGTCTTTGTTCTGCTTACCAATGGTGAGACTGGATGACATTATGTGGACAAATTCATGAAATTTCCTTCCCAAAATAAAGTGATTTTTAAGGAAGTTACAGTCGACATTCATTGGTGTGGGTTTCTCAGTTTATTCATGTTCGTTTTTGTGCAACTTCCTGCATAGTTTTAACGTGGTTATTTTTGGACTTGTATCTATTGTTCCAAGCGTGTTCCCATTCAGTTCTGACGACAACCCGCAGAATGATAAATATGAAAAAAGCTGTTGTTTTGAAGCTTTGCCAATATAACACCTCAAGTCTTATCATTCGAAATTCCTTCTTACTCCACTCAAAAAATTAAAAGTGCACTTAATTCATTTTCCAAGTCAACGAATAGTCAATATCTTAGTAATAGCAATTTTTAATATTTTTTGTTGAATTATCTAGCGGAAATACAATTGTGTGGACTTACAAAAAAAGTCTTTCATTGACCCTAGTTTTTCACACCTCGCAGCAATTCCAATATGATCATGTAACATAAAAGGTAATAATGAAACAAGATTATGGAAACAAAAAGTACATCCATCCATATCTCAACCGCTTTATCCTCACTCGGGTCACAGCCGCCATGCTGCAGCATATCCTACTTGTCTTCGGGCAGTAGGCACGGTACACACCCTGAACTGGTTGTCTGCCAATCGCAGGGTACAAAGTAGACGATCAAACATTCATACTCACAATCACACCTACGCACAATTTAGAGTGATTAATTACTCTCCCGTGCATGTTTTTGGAATATATTTATTCATTGCAAGAACAAGCATGTCATTCCATAATTGCTCAAAAAATATGATCTGATCTTTATCTCAGTCACACCAGAAGACAAACACAGTTCCCTTAAGCTAATAACACACAATCATGTGTTTATGTTTTTACTGATCACATGTAAGTGTCACTGCAATGTGGTAAAAGTATCAACAGTTGGATAATAACTTGAATAATTATAGTTTAATGACTTGTGTAACTGGTGGAGCCTCCTTTGGTAGCAGTCACCTCAACTCAACCCTTTCCTGTAGTCACAGATCAGACCGAATCAGTTGCAGATCAGTTGAAGCCATTCTGTATGTGATTGTGTTGCAGTGGCGAATGCTGCTGATTTAAGAAGGGGGAGTTCATTTTGATAATGAGCAGCTTGCTAGCGGGGTGGAGCTGCTGCACTATGCTACTGTGTGCCTGGCTGCGAGAGGGTGATTGTGATGGGAGAGAGGCTCTGCAGCCGTCGCAACTCGTTGGAGAAAGAAACCGTCGAGTGACGGAAGAGAGTCGACAAACAAACAGAATGCTAGACCTTTTTAACAAAGCTTCTCTTGCAGTCTTAAGAGCAATCGCCGACCTATTAAGCTTCAATTGGCAGACTGATGGTCATAAGGTTTTCTGAAAAATGTGCTGATAAACTTCAGAAATCATTTTTCCATCGGTGATAGCAAGCATCCAGGTCATGATAGAGCAAAGCAGTGCCAGTAGCGCAGTGGAACATTCAGGTGCTTCTTTGCAAACTTCATGTCTGAAGCAATATTTTTTGTTTGGCTGTTATTTGTTTTGTTTTGTTTTGTTTTAACTCTCACAGAAGTGAATTGGTGCTACACCACAAAAAAAAAAAAAAAGTTAAAACATGAAATTCATCATCTTAAAATGTGATTTGTTTGGCTTCCGCATTCAAATACTTCGGGTTCAGGCCACTGACTGAGTCTCGTTTGTGTCTTATAAATTAACGTCACTAGCAATGCAACGGCTAAAATTGTTGAAAAACAAAAAAAGTGAATGTGAAATTTATCATGTTAAAACATGAAATGTATTACATTTTTCCTGTTTGTTTGATGTGGCACTAATTTACCAACGTACACTCTTATTTAATGTATTACTTTACTTGTCAACAGACATAACCATGTGCCTATAAGGTCTCTAAGTCTTAAGCTGATTTTTCTTCCCCTCATTGAGCATTCTACTCTGTTCTGACCAGCTGACAGACCGTCTTGGCTCTGAGGAAGACTAACTGCTAAAATTTAAACAATGCATATTTGAATGAACGAACGATATAATGCCCTTTCCTTTCTACACAGGTGCTTTTAAAATGATGTCAGGGATGTCGGAGGTAAAGAAGAAGTGGGCAGCAGTTAGGGGGCGCCTGGGCTCATCGCAGGACTCAGACACCCAACAGGAAGCCAACTTGGAAAATGCTGATCCCGAGCTCTGTATCAGACTACTCCAGGTTCCCACTGTGGTCAACTATTCTGGCCTGAAGCGGCGCCTGGACGGAAGCGACCGGACATGGATGGTCCAATTCCTGGAGCTGAGTGGGCTGGATCTCCTTTTGGAGGCCCTGGACCGCCTTTCGGGCCGAGGTTGCTCCCGTATATCAGATGCCCTCCTTCAGCTCACCTGCGTCAACTGCGTCCGTGCTGTCATGAACTCTTCAGCCGGGATCCACTTCATCATTGAGAATGAGGGATACATCCGGAAGCTCTCCCAAGGTTCCCACAAACATTCCACTTCTATATCGCCAAACATCTTAACACACATTTTATTTCATAGTCCTTGTATACATTATATGCACAACTCAGAAAAATTGAGAGATTTTGGTCAAAACTTTTTGGACCACTTCCTATTCTCGAACAAGGAGCTGAACAGCAAATTTGACAACAGGTTTTTGATCTGTCAATGGACGACTCAATTGCTTAATTCACTGAGAATTGCCTTCCTGTATGGAATTTGCATGTTTACCCCGTGCCTGCGTGCGTTTTCTCTGGGTACTCCGGTTTCCTCCCACATTCCAAAAACATGCATGGCAGGTTGCTTGGGCACGCCAAATTCTCATTAGGTGTAATTGTGATCGTGAATGTTTATTTGTCTGTGTGTGCCATGCGATTGTCTGGCAACCAGTTCAGGGTTTACCCCGTCTACTGCCCGAAGACAGCTGGGATAGGCTCCAGTATGCCCGCGACCCATGTGAGGATAAGCGGATTAGAAAATGGATGGATGGACTTAGAATCAATATTCAAACACGCCTTTCATCATGATGTTAATTTTTACATCAGGAATCTAAGATGACACCTAACAATTGAGCAACAGTCCCTAATCATTGCAAGGCTTCAAACAGGTTGTTCTGAAATCGACGTGGCTACTGAGCCAAGGATGACAGATTTTCATGAGATACCTTGAAATATGCAGAGAGGCCTGAAGAGTCACATAAAGGTCTTTATGAATGAAAGTATATTACACCCATTGTGAATTTTGCTGTTCCGTTCCTCGTTAAATAACAGGAAGTTGTGCAAAAAGTACCGAAACATCAAAAGTTTGGACACGTGCTTTTGAAAGTTTACACAAGGTCAAATTAAGTTCACATCTAAAGGTTAAAGTACATTTTAGTTTCAGCCTGAAATGTCACCAAAAAACCAATTATCCCTCATTTTTGGTGTGTAGCGAGTTACGAAACCCATGCGTATTGGAATTTTCAGATTACAAACATGTTTATCTGCTGCCACGTCCTCAAATAACAAAGTTCACATTGCGATGCCTGAAAATATGTGAAGCATGTTCTGGTCGAGACACAAAAAAAAAAGGCACGGTCGTGAAAGTAGATGTTTTGCGTGTGCTGTTCACTCATGACGCTCCACAGCCTTGGACACCTCCAACACGATGGTGAAGAAGCAGGTGTTTGAGCTACTTGCAGCCCTCAGCATGTTCTCAACAGATGGTCATCACCTTGCTCTGGATGCTCTGGACCACTACAAGGCAAGAAAAATTATATGCCCCCCCCCCCCCACCCCTTAAAAAAAAAAAAAAAAATACCGCCCCCTTGTGGCGAGTTGTATTCACGGGCATTACACCACAATGAATAAGTGGACCAATTCCTCTTTGATTTGTTTGGCAGGGTGTGAAGACGCATCATTATCGCTTCAGCGTGATCATGAACGAGCTTCAGGCCACCGACAACGTTCCTTACATGGTCACGCTCCTCAGTGTCATCAACGCCCTCATTTTCGGCTCCGACGACCTGAGGCAGAGAGATAAGATGAGAAAGGAGTTTATCGGTAGGTTCAGCCTGCCACTGAACAATTAATCACAATGAGTGAGGTCACTTTTCTGTGAACTGTCACAGCATTTACGTCTGTGCTAAAAGTGAATACAAAGCACAAAACAGGACATTGGCGCTCTACTGCAAATGTGCCTGAGAATAGGTTGTCATTCTGTCTGACAATGCATTAAAAGCTTGACATATGCTTGTAACTTATATCATACGCTGCTACGTCTTAAGTTCAAAACATGATTCCGAATCATACTAACCTAATTTAGTTGGACAAAATGAAAGTCACAGCAAATCCGTGTTGATCATTCCCATAGCAGACTGATGTTTAGAGTTTGGAGTCCCAAGACAAACTATAAACACAAAAAAAATAAATAAATAACCGAGTCTTTATGAACTCACCTAATTCCAGTGTGAACACCCACCTCTGTGGACCAATCAACAATTTGATTGGCCACACCTCTTTTATAATTGCTCACCTGTGCCTTCCTGCCATACCTCCTCCATTATCCTATTCCATTGTTCCACTTTTAAAGATTATACGTGGTTTGGAAAAAAAACAACAAAAACAAAAAAAAAAAACCAAGGTGAATGTTGTGACACTCATGATGTATTTTTTTGTTCTGCAGGGCTTCAGGTTCTTGATATTCTACCAAAATTAAGGTGAGCATGTGGGCCTTTTTTTAACTTTTCATCAGTCAGCCTCTTTATGTATTTATTTTTTTCAAGTAAAATGGCATTTCAATGTGAAGCGTGCCGCACCAATGACTGATCTGTCTTTGCACGTGGCCTGCAGAGAACAGGAGGATGAAGACTTGATTATTCAATGTGAAGCTTTTGAAGAGGCAATGGCTGAAGATGAGGAGGAGCTCTTGCGACTGTACGGCGGGATTGATATGAGTAATCACCTGGAGGTATTCACAACTCTCTTCAACAAGGTGAGAGTTGTGTGGAATGGACTTGAGAATTCATTGATGTAATTCCATCTATCATCTTGTTTTAGTGATGCATATTAATTCACCACTGGCCTTAATATTTGACAACTAGAGCCATCAAAGGCAGTAAATATAAAATATGATAGGTCATCAATATCAATACAAATGCACTCAATATCATATATATTGATTAAAAAAATTGCTGTATGACATTAGATTTGTGCCCCAATACCAAGCGCCTAAAAGGAAATTTGGAGCATAACTACCAGATATTTTGAATGCTATTTATCCTCTTGATAGTGGCTTGATTTTCATTTTTAATCAATGTAATTTGTTGTTCATCTTCAACTTTCTTCAATTTGATTGGTTTAAAAAAAAAAAAAAAAAAGTCAAAACACATACATTGTGATTCCTCCGGCTCCACTCAGCAAATGTTTGTTTAATCTTTAAATTGACCAGTTTTATTTTCTCATAGTTGTTTTAACTTCTTATTTAAGCTTAAATATTAAACTTGAAAATAAAATTACCTAAATTCAGTTCATTTTCCTTAAAAAAAAGAATGAAATTAATATGCAATCTATATTGATGGACTGACATGAAATATGTATATTTTGATACACTTTTCAACCATAATTGCCCAGCCCTAAGTGATATTATTTTTAATGTGTGCCAGGTGAGCAGCTCCCCCGCTTCACTGCAGCTGCTGTCCATCCTGCAGACGCTGCTCCTGCTGGGGCCAAGCCGTTCGGATATCTGGCTGGCTCTCGAGGCCATCACTAACCGAGCCATACTGTTGGCCCAGGACTGTGAGTCAGCATCATTGCGATGCATTCACTCCAACTTCCTGTGCAGCTAAATGTCTCGCTAATGGCTGCCTCTTATTAATGTTTGATGGAGTTGGGAACATAGCAATGAGGTAAAGGCCTCTGTATACACTTGTCTAACATTTTTTTTTCCTGTTTGGACTTTAGCTCAGATAGGGTCATTTGAGAAGATCATGGAACGTCTGGTGTTTTTCAAGACCAAGTCGTCTGAGGGCGATCAAGAATTGGATGGCCAGCCTGCCAGAGTGGACAAGGCTTCGCAGACTAGTCAGAAAGAGCAAAACCAGCTGGAGAAATGCTCAGCATCACCTCAGAAGCCACTCTTTGCCTCTCCCCCTCCACCACCACCACCACCACTTCCTCCCAATATGACAGGGCCCCAAGGTCCTGTTCAGTGCCCACCTCCTCCACCTCCCCCACCTCCACTCCCTGGTGGATTTGGTGGACCTCCACCACCGCCTCCTTTACCTGGAATGAGACTTCCACCACCACCACCGCCACTACCTTCTGGTCCTGGCATGGCCCCCCCACCGCCTCCACCCCCTCTGCCAGGTATGAACAGTGGACCGCCGCCGCCACCCGCCTTACCTGGCGTGCCACCTCCACCTCCCCCACCGGGCATGATCGTGGCTCAGAGCAGTTATGCCCTGGGGTGCGCCACACCCGCAAAGGTGAACCGATGTCCTACTCTGAGGATGAAAAAGCTCAACTGGCAGAAACTGAGGTCTGTTACTGGTGAGTTAGGTCGATAGGTGTGGGCTTTCTTTCAAGACTTGATTAGAAATGTTTTCCTCCGTGACATCAGGACTCAAGTTCGGAGAGGAGCAAACAGTTTAAAATGACATGATGGGGTAACTCTCTCTTCTTACACATACAGATGGTCCCTCCATGTGGGCTTCAGTTCAGAAAGAGACTTCTCCTCATGAGCCGGACTATAGCAGTATTGAGCAGCTGTTCTGTCTCCCGGTGACCGAGCACAAAGACAAGGGGGCAGCTGCTCCTGTCAAGAAGGAGCCGAAAGAGGTGTGCGCGGTCGTCGTTCGGAGATGAAGAATTTAAAAACAAGCACCCGGTTTCCTGAAGCAAAATGACCTATTTCTATTTGCTTCTAGATTTCTTTCATTGATCCCAAGAAAAACCTGAATATTAACATATTCCTGAAGCAGTTCAAATGGTGAGACACGAATCATTGTGGTGTTCAATTTTATGTCTGTCAATTGCACTCACTGGACACTTCTTTAGGTGCAGATGAAGATCCAATAAAATGCATCAAAAATTCCGTTTTAAAGAAAAAGAAACTCTTACTCAAAAAGAATTTATATTTACTGTAGTTTATATTATCACATCAATTGATAATATATTGATGCTTAATCGTTTTGTGTCAAATCCAAATTTCAGCCTATTAACAGGAAATCTCGGATTTCTGTTGCCTTTCTTGAAATCCGTTACCTTTTGTGTTGAATCCAAATATTTTCCAAACAGCTGCGATTACTTTGGAAAACAATGACAAAGCCAGTAACTGAATCTTCATTTGTGTTTGCAATTTCTGCAGTCAATTTAAAATGCTTGAGTTTGAAATTCAAACTTCATTGTTGAATCGACAGTTTACTTATTTTGCTCCACTTATGTACTCTGAATGCATTGTGTGTGTGTGTGTGTTTTCATGGTCCTGATGCACTAATGGGCAGAAAGCCAAGTTTAGAAAAACATCAAAATTCATACACCTCTTGTGATAGATCTCAGTAGATTGTTCATGTGTGCCTAATTTTATGGCCAGTGAGTGTCCATCTTAACGTTCCAAATATTCTCTGTCCAGCTCAAACGAGGACTTTGTGATGATGATTCAGAAAGGTGACAGAACCAGGTTTGATGTGGAGGTGCTAAAACAGCTCCTGAAGCTTCTGCCAGAGAAGCATGAGGTTTGTCAACACCTACGCAGTGTTTTAAAACTGTCATTCAAGGGCCTCATCGCGCGATGAGACGCAGCGCCTGAGCCGCGATGTTGCCTTTGTCGTCTAGATTGAAAACTTGAAGTCCTTCCAAGGAGAAAAGGAAAAGCTGGCAAATGTTGACCGTTTCTTCACATTGCTCCTCACTGTCGAATGGTAACTTCCTTCGCCAACTGTTAGAACATGTGAGCTGCCTGCTTTACGGAGTGAAATGGGCCAGAGAAGAACTCGTGAAATTTTGCGATGGATTTTTAATCTGCCTGCATTCAAATGTGACCTTCCATCTTTTCCGATTTGTCCGCCATCACTATTTTTTAAATTCCTTGCCTGTTTCCAGTTATCAGCTGAGGATTGAGTGCATGTTATTGTGCGAGGAGACGACATCAGTGTTGGACATGCTCCAGCCGAAAGTCAAGCTGCTGGAGGAGGCCTGTGACTGTAAGAACACTCGACTTTTGAGTGTTTTATGCGGAAATAACCTTATTTGCCATGTTCCTCCAGCTTACCCAAAACCAATTCACAACCTGTGTTCCCAGCTCTCAGGACAAGCACGCTCATTCCTTCTTTCTGCAAGCTCATCCTTGACGTGGGGAATTTTCTCAATTATGTAAGAGCCTCAAATATCCGTTTCATCCCCGGTGTGACATTTAGAGAATCACTTAAAATGCTTTTCCTCCTAGGGAAGCCATACAGGAAATGCCGAGGGATTCAAAATCAGCTCTCTTCTCAAACTCACGGAGACGAAAGCCAACAAGAGCCGCATCACGCTGCTCCATCACATCTTGGAGGTACACAACCTTTTGCCGTAAAGCGTAAATCTGTTAATAACTCCACATACCTTTTTTGGTAGGAAGCAGAAGAAAACCACCCGGAACTGTTGGCATTGCCAGAGGACATTGAAATCTGCCAAAAGGCTGCAGGGTACAGCTTCTCCTCCACATTCCTGCGTGCACACACACACACACAAATCTGTGAAATATTCTTTCATGAAAAAAAAATGTTCTTCATGCCACAGAATGAATGTGGTTTCTGTCCAATCCGAAGCCAACAACTTACTCAAAAGACTGAATGAGGCGTCAAAGAAAGTCTCCAACTCTGTTGAAGATGTGAAGGAGCAATATGCAAAGCTTCTTGAGGTAAGATCCTTGCTCACTCTGTTTTAGTAACGGTACGCAACCTCGAATTACACTTTAGCTGCATATCAAAGAAGTGTATTAAAAAAATGTATAGCAGCCAGGGGTGTGCGTCTCTCCAATAAAAGATAAAGAGCCTTCAGACGGCATGTCGAAGTGCTTGGAGGACATCATCTATATCTTTGTAGGAAAACTCCAGTACCGACAAGTGTTTGGCCCTAAAAGAATAATTTTCAATTCAATGAGCTACTGAGCTGCTAAAAATGTCCAAAAAAAAAAGAAAAATAGACTACTGCATCAATTTTGACGCTACGTTTTGTGAGCGCGTGTCTCATTCTGACAAAAGGCCTCATTTCTATGCCGCAGGAAAATCTGGAGGCATGTCGAGCTTTGACTGAAAGATTTGCGGACATTGACAAGAAGAGGAGTGACCTCGCCGTCTACTTTTGTGAAGATGCCAATAAACTGTCGCTAGAAGAGCTTTTCGGAACAATCAAGACTTTCCGGGAACTTTTCATCAAGGCGCTGAAGGTCGAGGATAATACTGGTGTCGTTTTTAGAGTGTGAAAAGAAACGTTTTGATGTGTTGCTGACTCAGTCGAAATTGCTACTGTGTACGACGTGTACTCGGTGTGAGTGATAGCTTTTTTTTTTTTTTCTTCTTCACAAATGCAGGACAATAAGACCAGGAAAGAGCAGGCAGCCAAAGCTGAGAAGAGAAAGAAGCAGCTGGCAGAGGAAGAGTCCAAGAGACAGAAGGGAGAGAATGGAAAAATAAGTGAGTTGTGACTGCACGACTCAACAAATCCCTGGTATGATTTTAAAAGTATTGACCCGACTTTTTTTTTTTTTTTTAAATCGCGGTTTCTCACCAGTCAAGAAAGGCTATGTGCCGCAGGACGACGGCTGCATAATCGACCACCTGCTTGCAGACATCAGGAAGGGTTTCACCCTAAGAAAGACCAGGCCAAGGTGCGATTCGGAAAGCCTCCCTCGTAGTGAAAAGAGTAGGGATACCTGCCCACCCGGTAAGGACAAGAGACTGTGGCCGCCAATCCGCAGTTCTAGCTCCGCTCCTGAGTCACTTAACTGCGTGCCACACAGGCTTGTTGCTTTTTCTTTTTTTTGTGCCCTTTAATGTCCTTCTGCCTGCATTAGCTTTTTATGTACGCGCTTGGGAAATGTATTGCCTTGCATCCTCACTCATTACCTCCGCCAAGAAGTATAGTTGTGATTGTAGCGGGCACTTTTTGTATTTTTTCTTTGTTGTTTCCAGCAGACATGGGTCAAAAAGCCCTTTGCTGAGAAAATGGGTGCCCGCTTGATGGTCGGTAAAGTAGCTCAGAAAATTTGACTGTGTCAACAAGCCAAATTGACCAATTTTGGGGTGACCGAGATTGGCAAACTTTTTTTTTAAATTGCTGTTTGACTCACATTGGAACTGTTATCCCATTCCTAAATAATGTTACAGTCCCATCCTGTAAATTAGGAGGCCTGCTTAACTCATTCAGTACCAGCCAATTCTGGACCAAGTCTGAAAAGACGTTTAAAAACGTCTTTGGGAAGTGAACGAGTTAACAGACGGATGTTCTTCTTCCCTTTTGTTAACAGTTCAAACTTGGCGCAGGTCTGTACGCTGAGTCCCATTTGAGTTTTGTGATGCCCCTTTGTAATTTTCTTAACGGTTCGAGTAATACCGTTGACATTTCCCCATTCAGGGTCAAGTGTGAATTCTGCAGGCGAAAAATCCGCAGAAGTGGCCTCTTCCGCTTCCGCTCCCACCACGCTTCCAGCAGAAGCTCACCGAGCCAGCACCCGCGAGGTGAACGGCTTCATCAGCTCACCGGACGAGACTCCTTCGACGCCTCAGGATGCGGTGCAAGCGGCAGCCTCACCCCAACCAACTCCAGGGGAATCGGCCTCGATTGCGCCGGCGCCCCAGGAAAGGCCGACATCGCAACAGGAGGAGCATACCGCAACAGCACCCCAAACTAACCTCGAGGTGGAACCCCAGCCATGTCACTGCACAGATGGTCTTTCTGTAGATTCACCTGAAACCAGTGCGCTCAGCCCATCCTCGCTATCAGACTGCGACCCGATAGAGGCTGTGGCGGATGAAGCTTCGAGCCCGCTACCTGAGAAGTTAACAGCCAAGGAGCCGGCAGACATTAGTGTGAATGTTCAACTGGCCGAAAACACTGACGCTAGTGAAAGGAATCCAAAGGCAGAAGAGGACAGTCAAATTACGAATAAGATTTGTTTACAAGAGGCTGAAGGACAAGCGGCAGGTCGAGATTTGTGTGCTGTGAAATCATCTGGGCAGGACGTGGTCGTGAGCTGCACGCACGCAGACCCCAAATGCACCAAGACTCATATGGAGAGCATCTTGGTGAGCGACGGCCAAGTTGGAGTCGAATCTGAAGATGCGCCGTCAGTGTCTGAAGATATAACTTCCTCGGCAAACCCCGAACCAAAGAAACAGCCAAGCTTCTTTAAGCGCAACAAAAAGAAGAATCCAGGTAAAGTATCTACCTTAAATAAAACGCTTTGGAATGCCAGCCTTGTGAAATGTCTTCAAGGAAGATTTTTTTGCTTTATTTTTATTGCACTCTGCTTTCTATATGATTTTAGTACTTCATTGTGAGAATTTACCAATCTGTGCCTCTCTTAATTAAAGACAACGGATGCAGATTTTGATTTGAAGTCTTAATGCTTGTTTGCCAATGGACAGTTTGTTTGAATGCTGTTTTCCGTTCTTACTCTCTAAAACACAAGGTAACAGTGGGAAAGGACACACTAAACCTAAAAAGGGCTGTGTGTTGCAGTGAGGTCGGTCAAGCGGTAGGATGGCAAACAGTAAGCAAGGAACATCATCCTAATAAACTCAGTCACCGTCCAAACTTTGTGGCAAATAACACCATTTGTTGGTCTAACTGGGATCTGGATTCCATTTGTCTGTGTTGTCCAGCTTTTAACACTTCTCTTTCAATGATGCGGTCATTGATAAGTCCCAACAAGTGCTTCAAAAAAATATTGGAGTTGTTTAATTTACTCAAAAGAAAAAACAATGTATATATCTAGAATTGCAGTCATTTTTTTCTCATTCCAGTCCGTCTTGTGAATGAATTTGTCATGGCAGCCTTCACTCTTGTGTCATCCATATTTTCCCGTCCATTCCTTAATTCTGCTCCTGGGGTTGTTTTTAATCTACTAATGAGTCTCATGTGCTTCCTGTAAACTGCTCTCTCTATTATTTAAATAGTTCATCTGCATTACAGTTAATTACCTAAATAAATACATTTCTCGAGCAATTCTCATGATCAATCATGAGAATTGCTTTTAAATGTAAAAGTGTACTTATTTACTCTTATTTCCCTCCTTTACTAGATTCCAAAAAAAGGAGATCAAGAGGAAAAAGAAAAAGTTGATGTCACCGCAGATGTGAACTGGCAAGACTCCAGTATACTGAGAATTTTATTTTTGTGAGATTACAGAAGATTGTTTCTTAGACCAAGACCTTATCAACTCAACCCAAACTGTGATTTGCACAGCCTTTTGGAACTAAACATGTCCCTTTATGTAAATTGTATTTGACTGTAACCTCTTCGAAAAATTGGACAATGCTTTATATGTTTAGTTTTTGTAATGTAAAAGTGGATGTGTGTGCGTTTAACATTTTGAGATGGTAATATAAAGAAAAAATGCAGGAAATATTTAAACGTGTATCGTATAAATCACTCTTAAGGATACTGTATTGTAACTTTTAACGCTTAATCTGCTTTAATAAAAGTACATTGCCAATTGAGGTTTTTATTGCGTGAACACCGAACGAGTGCGTTTGTGGACGACCATGAACGCCCGCCGGTGGTGGGTCTGTCTGTGACATCATCAGCCTTACGGATATGGCAATGCTCGCTCTTCGAGACGGCTAGTCCTCCTGAGACGGCCAGGACCGAAGCCTCGGCCATGTCGCACAGTTGGTCGGCCAAAGAGCACAAAAAAGCCAACCAGGCCGCCGCCGCCGCCGCCGCGGGACTGAAGCGGCCGCGCAACGACGTGGGCAACAAAGTGACGGTGGTGTTGGGTGCGCAATGGGGCGACGAGGGCAAAGGAAAAGTGGTCGACCTGCTGGCCACTGAAGCGGACGTTGTCTGCAGATGTCAGGTAATTGTACTCGAAGCCAAGTTGCAGTCGTGCCGAAGTATGATAATGGACGACCGGTAGCTTTTGTTTCAAATTTCTTTTGTACATTTTGAAAACCGGCGAGAAAATACTTATCACGTTGCATTGATTTTTCACGTAATGCGATGTTTATGTGCGTGCGTTGATTGACTATCATAATAAAAACATTGAGTCGGCTTCAGATTACTCGCATGTGAGATATAACACTGGTCAGAAATCATTGGTCAGTCCAGTTCTGGACGAGCTGCCAACAGTGGCTGGACGTTGTACTTTATTTTCCAACAGCACAAGCCAGATCCCTCCTTTACACAACCAGTGCACTATAGAGCAAGTCACATTCTCAGAGTGGCTTGATATGTGAGAAGGCCAAGTCTGAGAGGGAGGGCAGACGTGGCCCCAACAGCAGATTCTGAGCCAGGGGTGTTAAAATAGGGCGGGCAGACTATGTGAAGTGGAAAAGACCATGGATTGTCAACGACGGTCTTAATATTGTTTTATAGAGTGATCCATGTTTAAAAAAAATGTGATGCACAACCACACCGGAATTGAAAAATACATCTTAGAATAATATAAGAAAAGCAATACCTTTTTTTTTTTGTCTGCTCATGAGTGAGGTGCAACCAATCCCAGCTGACTGAGAGGCGAACAACATCCTGGGCTGGAGAAAAGCAACCATTCGTACTCACAATGACACTTATCAATTTAGAATTCAGGGAACTTAACCGAATGTTTTTGGAATGTGGAAGGAACATGGAGGACCCAGAGAAAACCCGTGCAAATACGGGGAGGGGAGAATATGCAAATTCAATATAGGAAGGTCACAGCTGAGATTCGAACCCTTCATTATGCTGCCCATGGTAAAATATTGAATCATATAATTGAATAAACTGGTTGCATAAGCGTGTACCCGTCAGTCATATTACGAGAGGGTATGTCTTGTGTGCAGCTCCCACATCTTTTCAGTTGGATCAGAGTCTGAGTTCTGGATGTCTGCTTGAAGTCATTGTGATGCTTTAAGGTGAAGTCATTTCTAGCCAAAAAAAAGTTTTGAGTCAAAACATGAATGCCTACAAACCCCAATTGTCTTTTTTTCACACAGGGTCACAAAGTTCAAACGAAAGTCTTGTAGGAACGTCACACATTTCCTTGTTTGGGTCATGTTGGGAGGAGGGGGGGGGAAGTGGTCACCAGAAAATGTGGTGGCAATGTTGATTTATCTTTATTTGACTGCTTTTTATTCCCAGGGGGGCAACAATGCAGGACACACGGTGGTAGTGGACGGTAAAGAGTACGACTTCCACCTTCTCCCCAGTGGAATCATCAACACCAAAAGCATCTCACTCATTGGTAAAAACAACAAGGGACACAATTTGATTCAAATAAATCTTAACCACAAATGTGTTTCGTCTCAACTCTTTGATATCTTCTCTCTGATCTTGTAGGTAACGGCGTGGTCATACATTTGCCTGGCCTGTTTGAGGAGGGGGACAAAAATGAGAAGAAAGGTCTGACTTATTCAATCCTCAATTCTGTCTTTACAAATATAATCTAATATTATTAAGAGAGGTATTAATTCAACACTTTATTTTTGTCATTTGCAGTGGTAGATAAGTGTCACGCATCATGTTTTTTTTTTTAAATATTCCACCCATCTTGATAGTAACCAAAATGTGACGTTTCAATGTGGCAGAAATTGATGGCACAATAATTAATGTATTGCGTGTATTAACACCTCTCGCAATGTCAATAAAATTGGGCATTGTTATCTTTTGGAAAGGCAGAATGTTGAAATGTGCTTCTTGTTGGTATGCTGAGAATAATTAAGTGCTCCGTGAATGATTGTATAGGGTGAAAAAAATATTCCTTATTATAATTGTCAGTCCTCTCTCATCAGGGTTGAAAGGCTGGGAGAAGAGACTCATTGTCTCAGATCGGGCTCACCTTGGTGCGTATGGCGCTGGATTTGTTTTTGTTGTTGTTGTTTTTTGGACTTTCTGTGAACTTATTTTCCCTCCTCAGTGTTTGATTTCCACCAGGTTGTCGATGGATTACAGGAAACTGAAAGACAGGCGCAAGAGGGAAAGAAGTACGCTTCAACACTTGAGATCTGACACGATCATTCTTACTATGAATTAGTACAGATGTATTTTAACGATTTGCTTTTTCATATTAGTATTGGAACAACCAAGAAGGGCATTGGACCTGCATACTCCAGCAAAGCATCTCGCACAGGTCTTCGTGTATGCGACCTTCTGGGTGACTGGAAAGACTTTGCTAGCAAGTACGGCGATAACATCAACCTCATTCTGTTGCTATCATATCCTCCTCCATGTCAAATTACGGCTTGCATGAATCCCTTTCAGATTCAAGAACCTCGTCCGCCAGTATCAGTCCATGTATCCAACCATGACAGTCGACGTTGAGGACCAACTGAAAAAGCTTCGGGTAGAGACGTGAACCACAATCGGTATCTTAGAGGCTGCTTCCAAAAGTTAAGCTCTGTTTGGCTCTGCAGGAGTACGGTGAAAGATTGCGGCCCATGGTCAGAGATGGAGTCTATTACATGTACGAAGCTCTTCATGGATCTCCAAAGAAAATTCTGGTTGAAGGGGCCAATGCTGCTCTCCTTGATATTGACTTTGGTAGGATTTCTAAAAACGTCTTTACATGGACAGAATTACAATTGCTGTGCTTTTTAGAATGATGATAAATGCGCTCTATAGGTACATATCCCTTTGTGACATCATCAAACTGCACTGTGGGCGGAGCATGCACTGGCCTCGGCATCCCCCCGCTCAATATTGGCGATGTGTTTGGTGTAGCAAAGGCCTACACCACCCGAGTGGGAATTGGAGCTTTCCCCACTGAACAACTCAATGTAAGACATTGATGTAACTGGCAATTTTTCCATCGTCATGTTTAGGGTCGGATAAAATTACAGTTACAGAAAAACGCTATGAGTGGACCTCGCCTTATTGTATCAAATCAAATGAAAGCATTTGTAACGTACTCACTTTAAGCTTGATTTTGAATCTGCTCATGACCTTGGACTCAGGCACTTAGCCCCGAGGGCATGTGAGGCGTTAATTGACTGACTGACCCTTCAGCTCGCACGTCACAGGCAGGGATAAATTTAGGGCCAGAGGTCACATTCTGAATACATTTTGTGTGACCAGCAGACTCGTATTACTACTGAGGGAACATATAAGACGCAATGTTTAAACTTACAGTGTTCCCAATGTGCTGTTTCATTGTCAATTACTTTGTTGTCTGCGTAAACACACGCTGAGATTCGAACCCTTCATTATGCTGCCCATGGTAAAATATTGTATCATATAATTGAATAAACTGGTTGCATAAGCGTGTACCCGTCAGTCATATTACGAGAGGGTATGTCTTGTGTGCAGCTCCCACATCTTTTCAGTTGGATCAGAGTCTGAGTTCTGGATGTCTGCTTGAAGTCATTGTGATGCTTTAAGGTGAAGTCATTTCTAGCCAAAAAAAAGTTTTGAGTCAAAACATGAATGCCTACAAACCCCAATTGTCTTTTTTTCACACAGGGTCACAAAGTTCAAACGAAAGTCTTGTAGGAACGTCACACATTTCCTTGTTTGGGTCATGTTGGGAGGAGGGGGGGGGAAGTGGTCACCAGAAAATGTGGTGGCAATGTTGATTTATCTTTATTTGACTGCTTTTTATTCCCAGGGGGGCAACAATGCAGGACACACGGTGGTAGTGGACGGTAAAGAGTACGACTTCCACCTTCTCCCCAGTGGAATCATCAACACCAAAAGCATCTCACTCATTGGTAAAAACAACAAGGGACACAATTTGATTCAAATAAATCTTAACCACAAATGTGTTTCGTCTCAACTCTTTGATATCTTCTCTCTGATCTTGTAGGTAACGGCGTGGTCATACATTTGCCTGGCCTGTTTGAGGAGGGGGACAAAAATGAGAAGAAAGGTCTGACTTATTCAATCCTCAATTCTGTCTTTACAAATATAATCTAATATTATTAAGAGAGGTATTAATTCAACACTTTATTTTTGTCATTTGCAGTGGTAGATAAGTGTCACGCATCATGTTTTTTTTTTTAAATATTCCACCCATCTTGATAGTAACCAAAATGTGACGTTTCAATGTGGCAGAAATTGATGGCACAATAATTAATGTATTGCGTGTATTAACACCTCTCGCAATGTCAATAAAATTGGGCATTGTTATCTTTTGGAAAGGCAGAATGTTGAAATGTGCTTCTTGTTGGTATGCTGAGAATAATTAAGTGCTCCGTGAATGATTGTATAGGGTGAAAAAAATATTCCTTATTATAATTGTCAGTCCTCTCTCATCAGGGTTGAAAGGCTGGGAGAAGAGACTCATTGTCTCAGATCGGGCTCACCTTGGTGCGTATGGCGCTGGATTTGTTTTTGTTGTTGTTGTTTTTTGGACTTTCTGTGAACTTATTTTCCCTCCTCAGTGTTTGATTTCCACCAGGTTGTCGATGGATTACAGGAAACTGAAAGACAGGCGCAAGAGGGAAAGAAGTACGCTTCAACACTTGAGATCTGACACGATCATTCTTACTATGAATTAGTACAGATGTATTTTAACGATTTGCTTTTTCATATTAGTATTGGAACAACCAAGAAGGGCATTGGACCTGCATACTCCAGCAAAGCATCTCGCACAGGTCTTCGTGTATGCGACCTTCTGGGTGACTGGAAAGACTTTGCTAGCAAGTACGGCGATAACATCAACCTCATTCTGTTGCCATCATATCCTCCTCCATGTCATATTACGGCTTGCATGAATCCCCTTCAGATTCAAGAACCTCGTCCGCCAGTATCAGTCCATGTATCCAACCATGACAGTCGACGTTGAGGACCAACTGAAAAAGCTTCGGGTAGAGACGTGAACCACAATCGGTATCTTAGAGGCTGCTTCCAAAAGTTAAGCTCTGTTTGGCTCTGCAGGAGTACGGTGAAAGATTGCGGCCCATGGTCAGAGATGGAGTCTATTACATGTACGAAGCTCTTCATGGATCTCCAAAGAAAATTCTGGTTGAAGGGGCCAATGCTGCTCTCCTTGATATTGACTTTGGTAGGATTTCTAAAAACGTCTTTACATGGACAGAATTACAATTGCTGTGCTTTGATGATAAATGCGCTCTATAGGTACATATCCCTTTGTGACATCATCAAACTGCACTGTGGGCGGAGCATGCACTGGCCTCGGCATCCCCCCGCTCAATATTGGCGATGTGTTTGGTGTAGCAAAGGCCTACACCACCCGAGTGGGAATTGGAGCTTTCCCCACTGAACAACTCAATGTAAGACATTGATGTAACTGGCAATTTTTCCATCGTCATGGTTAGGGTCGGATAAAATTACAGTTACAGAAAAACGCTATGAGTGGACCTCGCCTTATTGTATCAAATCAAATGAAAGCATTTGTAACGTACTCACTTTAAGCTTGATTTTGAATCTGCTCATGACCTTGGACTCAGGCACTTAGCCCCGAGGGCATGTGAGGCGTTAATTGACTGACTGACCCTTCAGCTCGCACGTCACAGGCAGGGATAAATTTAGGGCCAGAGGTCACATTCTGAATACATTTTGTGTGACCAGCAGACTCGTATTACTACTGAGGGAACATATAAGACGCAATGTTTAAACTTACAGTGTTCCCAATGTGCTGTTTCATTGTCAATTACTTTGTTGTCTGCGTAAACACACTCACTAGCTTATATTTCCATAGAAAGTTATGCTAAATTTAGACTAACACAGCCAAAGAGAGATGCAATTTAATATTATATTTGTTTTTTTATTTGTAGGCAGACGGAGAACTACTACAGACCAGGGGTCATGAGGTGGGTGTGACCACAGGGAGGAAGCGACGTTGCGGCTGGTTGGATCTTGTCATTGTCAGATACGCACACATGATCAATGGCTTCACTGCGTGAGTGTTGAAAAAAGTCATTATGTGGAGCGAGCTTGTTGTTTTGTACTTTTTATACTGCACAGTCTTATTGATAATTATTTCACAATGCTTTCTCTATTCCTCTTCAACTCCATCAACCTTCCTGCAGCATCGCTTTGACAAAACTTGACATTTTGGATGTGTTGGAGGAAATTAAAGTAGGCATCGCTTACAAACTCAACGGGAAAAGAATTCCACATTTTCCAGGTGATTTTTGGAGATGAGGTGATGAAAGGCCAGGTGACATTTATGTTAGCGCTGTATTCTTACTGTGTGTATTTGAATCCTAGCAAACATGGATGTTTTGCAAAAAGTGGAAGTTGAGTATGAGACCTTCCCTGGGTGGAAGACAGACACATCTGCAGCCCGTAAGTGGAGTGAGCTGCCAGTCAAGGCACAGAACTACATCCGCTTCATTGAGAACCACATTGGAGTTCCTAGTAGGTTTTAACTTAAAATTCAGATTTTACCTTGCAGTTGATGCCAAGGAGTTTACATGTGACTCTCTCTCTCCCTCTCTCTCTCTCTCTCTCTCTCTCTCTCTCTCTCTCTTTCTCTCTCTCCCTCGCTCTTTCCCTCTCTCTCTCTCTCACACACGCTCTCTCTCCCTCCCCCAACAGTTAAGTGGGTCGGTGTTGGAAAGTCCAGGGAGTGCATGATCCAGATGTTTTAGAGGGCAAAGCCCTGCTCTTCATTTCACGGCTGCACAGATGTGCCATTTTTATCTCGAAGCGATCCCCTCATCACCATTCTAAATAAATAATTCACAAATGTAAGCCTGGTTTCCACTTTATTTGCTTTTCTTTTGTGGTCGAAAATAGAAGTGGGCAGTAAATAAGTACAAATACTTTTGTATAACATCATCATTTTGAAGACAAAGAGGACGTCGCAACACGCGCATTGAACTTTGTGCTAATGTGCTTGCATTTCTTTTAGCTCTACAGTACCGTAGTTTGGTTTGACGCTCGATTTCTTGGCGTAAAATCGTAAATTACACATACCCTGAATGCAGCACAGTACATCAAAATCTACAACACGTGACAATGAAAAGTTCTGTGATTGGCCTTTAAATATCCACGTGACAACAAACCCTGCGTCCAATTGGCTGTTTTAGTCTACCCGAACATTTTTCCCGCAAAACTAAGCGGGACATTTTTACATCGGCTGTTTTGGACTTCACTGCAGCAAATATGCCGAAGCGAGCATATCCTTTTACGGAAACCTTCTCGTCCCAGTACAAAGTACACGTCAGGCAGCATGAGTTGAGTCATTCCAGCGTGTTGGGGAATAAATACAGGAAAGAAATATACGGTAAGTGCGTGTTCGGTGACGTTCTTCGACATGAGCTAAAGTTAGCCCCGTTGTTATGCTAAGTTGCTATCTTAAATGTCGCGACGCTGTGCCAGCTGCATTTGCACATAAGGAACACAGTTTGGGTCGTGTCACGTACAACTTATTGGTATCTTTTGAGCTAATTAAAGAGGGTAGTATCATCGTAATACTGAAGTCAGCCCCCCCCCAGCGGCAAGAAAACTAGCTAATACCCGACCTAGCGGTGTTTTCGGTTCATCTCCCGTCTTTGCATTTCACAGAAAAGACAAAGAACTTACTTTTTAATGGCGCCAAGGCTGTAGTGGACAAAGTGTGGTCCGGCGAAGAGAGGACCAGCGACCCCCGTGCATCTGGACGAGAGACTGTTCAAAGCAGCCAGACTCTCTTAAGAGGACAGACTTTGATAGGAACTGACGGAAGACTGACCAAAGCAATCAGGACACAAGGTGAGTTATTTGGTGGTTCATAGCTGGTGAAGCATTGACATTCGTGTGAGTCAAGCAGTGTACTGCATTTGTCACTAAATTAGCAGGCTGACATTCAAAAATGCCAAACCTGTTATTTTTCAATTGATTTTATAAGCATCCTAAACCTCCAGCCTGTGGCCTTTTTTTAATCGATTATCTCCCGTATTGATTGGTAGTCAATTTTTGATTAATTTCAAAGCTTAGGTAAAATATACTTCGTCTGACTTTTATTTGGAGCAAATTTTTAGAATGTACCGAATGCAGCTGCCACTGCATTTTACTCACCGCCGCGTCACAAAGTTTGTATCATCTTCGTGGTAGTGCAATAAAATGGACTTGTCCATTAGGAGCAGTCTGAGCAATCGTGATAGATTTTTATTTATTTTTTTAAGTAGTTGTTTATAAGGCGCAATTGGAAGGTCTGGAATTTTACCAGTAGATGGTGTTGAAAGTTTGTGCGAGTTCTCCTTTTTTAGTGCGATATTGTTCCAATCTGAGGCGCTAAATTGTCCATTCGCGTGAATGCTTGTCATGTCTACTGTATATTTTCCATGTGTTTGACTGGCGGCCAATCCAGGGTGGACTCCACCTCTTATTCAGTCATCTCGGATCATCTTGAGCCAACCCGTGACCCAAAAGATCACAAGTCCAGTAGAAAATGAATGTTAAGTTTTGTAGCTTATAGTTAAAAACCAAAAACATTTGAGGCACAAAAGTTCTAATTTGGTTCGAGCTCACTTGTGACCCTAATGAGGACAAGCAGTGTAGAAGTTGAATGAATGGACTCTTTACAGTGTGTTTAAAAAAGAAAAATAAACAATTTTTGTTTCCAGGGCTGCCTCCATCAGGCTGCTGCGTATGTCAGAAGAGCGCACCATGCAGCACAGCTTGTTCGCAATGCGAACGACTTCCCTGTTCCTCCTGCAGCCGAAAGTGTTCAAACTGCGCAAGCCTCTGCTGTTCTGTCTGCACCGTCATCGAGTAGGTCCCATGTTGTTTTGCGTTATCAGTACCACCATTGAACAAACAGCCCTTCAGGTAAAACCCTTATAGAGATGATAAAGTATGGTATCAGCATTGTCATCGATTGGCATTAAACAGGCTGAAATTGTGGCCATATGTGCCAAAATGCCCCTATCGGAACCAACATTTTATTTTTAAAGAAGACATTATGCATTTTTTTTTAAAATTCAAGAAATCCCAAGTATCATTCCGCAATCTAAAAACAAACGCTAAACAACTTTGATGAAAAAATGTGGTTACGTCCTACTTCTCTCCCAACTTTTTTTTCCTTTAAAAAAATTACTAATAATATTGCGACTTTTGTAGTATTATTCGAGTCTCTGAGACTCCAGCACATCCAGACTGCAAATAGGGTGTGCATGTGCGTGTATACGCACGCGATGCCACCCATCACTTTAACCATGTGCACCCCGTCATAAAATGTGTCCAAAAGAGTGGCATCTGTGATGCACACTAAAAAAAAAAAAAAAACAACTTCAATGACTTAAAAATCCCACAAAAATATGGTTAAAAAAACAGTACAAGAACGCTCGTCATCAGCTGGCCTTCTCTTACTAATCTTTTTTTTTTAAATTTTTTACGATTTTCAACCCAATTCATATCTTTGACTTTTTTTGTGCATGCCCCTTGACAAGTGTCTCGGTGCGGAATCTAACAGTGACACTTGGAATTGAATAAAATAGAACTGAAGACGCCAGCTCACACTTGGACCAGTGCTCTCTGTTTATACTCAACATTAGAGTTCAACCAACAGGAAAGTGCTGGTTTCAAAATAAACCTCAGTCAAAAGCGATACGCATCAAAGGTAGGCTTTGCTCCATGTTTTAAACAGTAAGACCTTTCACATTTTGCACAGCTGAAGTTCAGGTGTATAGCGAGGAAATCTTATCTGTACAGACTCTAAGAATCCTTGAACGTCAGTGCCCTTGAAGTTTTACATTGCAGCTCATTTCAAGAGAGATAAGACAATGGTCTGTTTACCGCTTAAGCATATGTGCTTGTTTTATTTCAAGCATTGGTTGAAAGTAGTAGTGTGTGCATGTGTGTGCACGTAGTAATATATATAATTTTTTTTTTCTCCTTCACAGTTACAGTGGGCGTTATGATGAAGTGCTGTGCTGCAGTTGTTCCACGTAATCGAAGTCTAGCACACGAGTTTATACTTGAATACGCAGTATCCTCACTTAATGTAAGACTCAGGCTGCATTTTTTTTTAAATGATAATTGTCTTTTTTTTTTCTTATGATCGAAATGTGTGTGTGTGTGTGTAGATATATATTAAAATAAACGTGAACATTTTTATGTCATTTTGACTGTTCAAGTTTTTATTTTTTGTGTGTGTGACGATTGTTCAGCTTCAGTAAGGGGAAATATTTGTCCCCTGATGAATTTGTTTTTGTTTCCTCACTAACAAAGAAAACAACACCCTTATGGCACACAGTTCTGCACAATTACAATACTCATAATCTCAACTCGTGTGTAAAATGTGCATCTTTGCACGAATTCTGGTGTCAATCTCTCTTCGACTAAAGTGCTGTCAAAATGTATCACGGTCAATATTTTAGACCTGCATAAGACTCGAATGAGTCACAAAACTTGACTCGGCGGCTTGTGAGGAAGCGCCGTGGGCAGATGTAACGAAAATCGAGCTCCTACTTCACCCACAAGTAAATGTGTAGGATGACAATTTATTTTTTTGTATGAGCCAACAGAACACCATCCCCACAGTCAAGGAATAGAAGTTGAAACACCTTTTGGGCTTTTTATTCTGCAGAGGGTACACTCTGATGTCATTGCATTGGGAGGCTTGAGAGTTTCTCTTCGGAGGAGTGGACCAAAATCCCTTTTGAGTTTATGTCAACCTGATGAGCAGCTACAAGAAATACCTCGGTACATTCCTAACGTAAATAAGAAATTTTCTTGGGGATCAAATATTTAGTTCATCTGTTATGTGCAATAATCAAATATCAGCGACCGTGAGATTTTTAGCTGGTGGGGAAGAAAATAAATAGTTGTGTTATTTGGCCAGCAGGTGGCGACACAGTACAAGAACTCAATTGGATGAGACGATCTTGCCTGTCTTAAAATAATAACAGTTGCATTATTAGAAAGTTATCTCCTTCTGATGGCAATGGAATTCCAATCCACTCAGCCTACTCTGACCTTCAGTTGTGCCTGCTATCAAATGTTTTTTTTTAATAAAACAAGCAGAGCCAGAGGTGAGACGAAACTGCTTGTGCATTATCCCTGCTGGACATGACCTTGCGGTGTAGTCATCACTTTCTCTTTGACTCTGGCCCCCCCTCACTGAAGATGGCTGCTCTCAGGGTCACAACGTTGTACACTGAGTAATTGTTTTTAGTTGCAGGAGTCCTCGGCGCGGCTTTATAGGAACTGGTCACATGACCCGGTGTAATGGATATTAGCTTGGATGAGTGCACTTCCTGGAGCTTATTGCAAATGTGCGTATGATCTGTTGAGTCACATCCCTTGCTCAGTGGGTCTGTCGGAGGAGGCTCGGGCCTTTTTGGGAGCTCTGCGGTTGGTCGCCTTGAGTTCCGGCTTAGCGGATGGACCGTTGCTGGAAAGCAAAGGTGACAATTGTCTGTGCAATTTTTGATAAGGCTTGAAGGAAGTCAGAAAAGACACCAGTTACTTCGATAATCTAAAATCACCAATGAGATTGAAGTGATTACATTAGTTACTGTACAGTGTGGGTTTTTTTTTCTCAGAGAAAAAAAAATCCCAAGGCTACAGAAAAGTCATGTTTTGATGAGGCTATTCGGAACGTGGCATTTATGACAAGAATATGCCTTTACGATCTTGTTGTTGTGTCGCTCTTTTCACTTTTATGATTTTATACAATTTGAAGATTTTGCTCAATTTAATTCAAAATGATAAAATCAATGAAAGAAAATGATGACCGTTGACCATCCAACTGGAATTGATGTAACTCGTCTGGCTTCTCAGTATAAGATGGCACATTTCCATCTCGGGTTATATGATCATCATTGGTTTTCTTTCAAGTCACAGCCAATTTTTACCCGGCTATTTCCAGCAGAGTGACTTAAAAATGAGAAGTTCCCCAACATGAGGGCAACATGAAGTAAACTTCCTCACCATCCTTAAATGCGCCATCAGAGAGCATTTCCAGTGTAGGGCTGAAATTGTAGCATGTTGTGTGGACCTTGATAGAAAAAAGAAAAAGACACCCTACCTGGAGTGCCACGTAGCACATGCGGGATTTTGTGTTACATTTTCAAGGACAAAGATTCATTTTGTTGAGTTTTGTAACATGTTAATCCCAAAGGGACTATTTTTGTCAATGTATTATTGATATTAAATTGTCGGACATTAAAAAAAAAACAACATTTAAAAGGTTTCAGGGTGGGGGAGGGGTGACTTTTATTTTTCTGTTGGGATCGGTTACGACCGTCCGCGACTTTCCACGATTGGAAGCTGATGGTCCCGCTTTCTCGTTAACTCCATTGCGATGTAATGACTTTACAAGACAATCCAGCTGTCACCATATCAGTGTGGATATATCCCACTCTGCGAGTGGCTTCCAAAAAAAAAAAAAAAAAAAGAGGGGGGAGGCCCACAAAACCCCCACTGCAGCCAGCCAGCGGGAGCACGTGGCTTTGTCTTTCAGCTATTCTTTTGGGGGGAGGGGGGACCAGCTGTGATCTGTGGCCAGCGTCAAGTCCGATGATGCTTCTGCTATAAATATGAGTCAATGAGCGTGTGTAAGTGACAGCTGTACAGTGGACCAAGGGCAGTCTGTCTCGGTGCCGTCGGGGTGTTCCGCTCCTAAAAAGGAGCGGTGAGAGCACATTCGTGCACTTCAAGTGCTTGCACAGGTGGGTAGCACGGAGCGTGTCTGATCGTCGGCTGCCCTGCAATCGTAGCGCAACAGTGAGGCCAGTTCCTTCAATTTTGCTGTTGGCCTACAAACATTTGGGTTTGACATGAAAAGTTGAATATGAGGCAAGAGAGCAGCAGTTCGGCTTTTATTTCCAGCTCGTTACATCTGGATCTGATACACATCTTAGTGCGAAAATGACTTAACATCAATTTCCAAATTCTTTGCTTGCAATAACTGCGTCAGGCATCTGTCCCCAAACTTTCATTCGTCTTTTGTGATGCTTGCCCAGCTCCACCGCTTCTTCTAGTTATTTATTTATTGAGGGGCTTCATTGGATAAAACTCATGCTCTGTAAGGTTTATGTCTGCAGAATGACTTGGCAGACATGGCACCTTCCACTTCTTGGCCCTCGATTGCCTCGTTTTTTTTGTTATGGGTTCTTGCAGTTGATCGCATCTTTGATTGTATTCTTCCCCCAGTAATTGGATTACAGTGCGGTGCAGTGCCCCTAGTGATGGAAGTATTGTATTACAGCGCAGTACAGTGCCCCTAGTGGTGGAAGTACTGTAGTTAGAACCACCCAAAAAGTGAGTGGGGTAGCCATTTTGATTCATAACAGTGGAGAGGTGTGATAACATCCACTTCCATCCTTTGACACGTTCAGGCACAATCTTTTTACTCTTCTGCCCTAACCATGCGTTTGAGATGAGAACATGACGTAGACAGCGAGCTAAACAATCCTTCCATAAAAATACCAAACGGTGGACTCTCATCTTCGTGTTTTTATTGGAGGATTGTTTAGCTCGCTGTCTACGTCATGCTATCATCTCAAACGCATGGTTAGGGCAGAAGAGATTGGTTTGCACCTTCTAATCAAGTGGTTCTCATAAGTTTACATTACATACCCAAGGGTGAGAGGTACAGGATATAAATTTGGGAGCGCAACTCTACGGTATGTCTGTGTACTTTTGCATGTTCCTGATCGCCACTCCTGCCCGTTGGAGGTTGTGTTAGCATCTTTCTTTACAGCTCTGAAAATGTTTGTCGTCACCGTCAGTTGTTTTCCGTGTGCTAACCGTTCGGTGTACTTAGTATGCAAGTGGTTTCTATTTTCTTCAGGGCATTCAATGGTGATATTGGCGAAGGCTCTGATTGGTTTTCCTTCTTCTGTCATTATGCACAATTTCTTGTTTTCCATCCATAGACCGCTCTGTGGTTTCCATGTTGGCTGCACTTCTAGCTATTGTAGTCTGAATGCTGTCTCGACAGGCAAAACCCAAATCGGAATTTAATACGGTGTAGATATTCCGAAAAGAACAGGCAATAATGCTATTCGCCAAATAATGTCTGAATGCAGAGAGATACATTCACAATGTTATAGTGCGTCAAAAGGATTGCCAGTGGTCAACGTAAACATTCATATCTATGTTCGAATGCTTAAAAATGTCAGTGTGATGAGTAAACCAGTTGCATGAATACTCCAATGTGTCAGTGCTGAGAGACAAGCGTTCACTTTAATGCATTTGTACATCAATTGCTGAGGGACAAGCATTTACGTTGATGCTGTCACGCTACAAAAATGTGATTGTCAACGCTGAGAGACAAGCACTCACATTGTTACACTGCGTCAAAAATATTTTCTTGATGCGGAGACAAGCATTCATTCTCCATGCTATTGTTCATTCACTAATTTCTGTTTCATCAGTTATGATAACTTCATGTATACATGTTTTTGTACTTCAAAAAATTAGTTAATGTTGAGAGAAAACATTCATATTTATACTATGATGCATCAAAATGTGTGAATGCGGAGACATGTATTTCATTAAATAGGTGTGCATCAAAATGAATCTGCAGAGAGAGGCGTTTTCCTGGTTTCGCACAGCGTCAAGCTTTTTCTTGTGTGAATGCTGACAGTCAAATCGTGAAAAAAAAGAAACAAAAAAAACCCCACACGATTCATAAGCAAAATACTGTATGCTAAATGCTTCGCAGAAATCACATCACCATTTCCCAAGAGTAGCTTATTCATTATTCGGTGGCAGTAAGCTTTGATTCTAGGCTTTAATCTCGCAAACGTATACTGTATTTTATTTATTTATTTTTTTTTATCAAGTTGAAATCAGGAAAGTAACAATGTCACAACACTTTCTTAAGCGACCGATTAATTTGCCGATGAAGTCATCTCTATACTGTTAACAGCCAGTTGGGCACAAATTTGTATTGTACAGTATCTGGGGATTGCGAAAATATGCAATCCTGCATTTAACACTGTTATCTGCCTCTCTTTGCATCCAGTACAGTATTTCTTTTGCATTTCAGTTCGGGAACAGCATCTCTCACACAGCATCTCTGGGCCACTGTGACTTCAATTCTATGAAAGTAAAGTACCAAAAAAAAAAAAAAAGTGCATCATGCCGGTGGATTGGATGGGGACTACTCTCTGTTTGTGAGTTCGTGTTTGTCTGTGTGAGTATGTGAGTGTGATCTACGCACACGCACATACGTGAGCGTGTTTGTGTGCCCTTTTCAAGTGTGACCACCTGTCTTTTGTTCCCAAATAAATAAATAAACATAGACCACACCAGCTGTCCCTGGCAGCCCGTCCCCTTAGAGGTCAAGGGCTCCCACCGCTGGCCTTGTTGAGACAGTGGGCACTTAGTACTTTCCTCTCAACTTCTCCCAAGTACCTCTACCCCCACCCACCCTCGCCCCCCCTACACACACATACTCACAAACAGCAAAATGAGCCAGGCTTTGGTCAGGAATGTTTTATTACACCGTGGCGTTAGACTGCACATATCCCGGCTCGTCGCCCTGCAGCTAAGCTCTATCACATGGCCTCCGGCTTTCCATGTGAAGTGTTTTGCGCCAGAAGAAATGTGCACCACCCGGCCGCTCTTAAAGCTCCGGATCCCGTCAGGCAGATGTGAGCCGCTGCGGCCGCCGGCTGCTTTTATTTGTGCAGGTTCACAGTGGCTGTTGCATTGCATCGGGTTCTTATTTACTGTGGCTGGCTGTTTATGAATGATCTTGGGAGCGCATTGTTTTCTTGATGCTCGAGCTGGCTGGCGAGCGCCGCTGTGCCGTCTGTTTGTGCACAGAGTACGTGCTGGGGAGCGGGGCCAGACAATAGCATGGCTGAGCGACTACCCACGCACACAAAAGAGTGGCGGGAATGAGGCCGAGGGTCTGGGGCCGCAGTTTTGGGGGCCGTGGAGCCGGGGGAGGGGGGGGGGCAGGGGCAATTGGATGCTGGCCTCTTGTCTATATGCGGTTCCCAGAATGGGCACACTGGGACTGGAAGGGGGGAGGGCGGTGGGAATCGGAGGCCACCCCCGCTGGGATCGAACAGCAGAGCAGCTGGATTTCTTTCATGAGGCAAGAGAGAAATGATTGAAAAAGTTCTCCGAATTGGGAAGAAGTTGCTTTCCAAACACCCGAGTGTCTGCGCAGTTTAATTAATCAGTGGATGTGCTTTGCGTAGAAGTGGCGACAATGGGAGCTCGTCTTCATCACTCTTGTCCTTGAATTTAGTCTATGGTTATGGATTGGGCAGTATTACCTCATTCTGTTGTCTCTGGATACACTGGGGAGCAAGTGCAAAGCAGAAACGCGCGCACACACACACACACACACACACACACACACACACACACACACACACACACACAAACACACACACACAAACACACCCACACACACATACACACACACACACACGCACGTTTTTTTTTGTTTTGTTTTTTCAGGAGCAAAAGCGTGTAGGGAATTTTCATACACAGCGTTGACAACGCATGTAGGAGTAAGGTCAAATTCATTTATTGAAATGGTCAAAATTTGTCTTTCGCTACTTGCATATTAGACATACAGTACATAGCATTATTTAACGTGTGAATCAATACTCCACCATTAGGGAAATCCATCTATCCGTTTTCTGATCCGCTTTATCCTCACAAGGGTCGCGGGGGGTGCTGGAGCCTATTCCAGCCATCTTTGGCCAGTAGGCGGGGGACACCCTGAACCGGTTGCCAGCCAATCGCAGGGCACACATCGATGAACAACCATCCGCGCTCACTCTCACACCTAGGGACAATTTGGAGTGTTCAATCAGCCTGCCATGCATGTTTTTGGAATGTGGGAGGAAACCGGAGAACCCGGAGAAAACCCACGCAGGCCCAGGGAGAACATGCAACCACCACACAGGAAGGCCGGACCTGTAATCAAACCTGGTACCTCTGCACTGTGAGGTCGACGCGCTAACAACTGGAACTCCGGGCCTTTTCGAAAATGTTATAAAGTATTGCAACATTGTTATTTTTAGTTTGTTTACTTACACCCACGCTATTCCACTGGGTGTAGTATAGTGCTTGTAATGCCTTTTAACAATATTTTCTGATGCTGAGAAGCAGACTTTTGATGTGCTTTTATTTAGACCGCAAAATAAAATTGTATGTTGACTAGCCGTGGATTGATATCAGAGTCTGATGGCGTGATCACCTTAAGCAAAAATCGCGGTATTTTAAAAACATTGGGTAAAAAGGAAAAATAGAGGGTCCTTTAAATGCACTCAAAATCTCTGTAAAAGTTAAAACTCTGCTGAGAAAAAAAAAACTACTTTGGAAAGGTAGTACTGGATTGACATAAGTGTAAACACATTATTTTCATGATCAAACACTGATTTTATGTGAAAACACATAGCAGCACACCACTACTATCAAATACTGCTAAAATATTGAGTTCACTTATTTCTGTGTTGTTGCGCAATCAGTGAGCAAAGCGTGTCCAGCTGCTCTGCGTGTTCACTTGGCATGCATGCGGGCTTCCGGATCCATTCCTGCAAGGAACCATTATTGCAGCGGGCATCCTGACTGCAGCCAGCCAATCCTGTTGCAGCGGGCTTGTCCTCCTTTGAACTTCCAGTAATTGGGACTCATAATAAACGTCGGGTGCACACTGCCGCTGGCCTGCACTTTCTTAACTATTATTGGTGACAGTTTTAGCGGTGTTTTGAAAACGTGACTTGTTAAAACAATACCATCAAGTGTGTACACATTGTGTCAGGCATGGGTCTAGGATTTTCAAGTGAGGCTTGACCAATAAATAAGCGGGGGAGGGGGAGAGAAAATAACAAATATATTTTGAGTTATCGAATAAAGTTAGTGCGTTGACCTCACAGTGCAGAGGTTCCCGGGTTCAGTTCCAGCTACGGTCTCCCTGTGTGGAGTTTGCACGTTCTCCCCGGGCCTGCGTGGGTTTTCTCCGGGTACTCCGATTTCCTCCCACATTCCAAAAACATGCATGGCAGGCTGATTGAATAATTCTAAATTGTCCCTAGGCATGAGTGTGAGTGTGGATGGTTTGTCTCTGTGTGCCCTGCGATTGGCTGGCAATTGGTTCAGGGTGTCCTGCGCCTACTACCCGAAGACGGCTGGGATAGGCTCCAGCACTCCCCGTGACCCTTGTGAGGATAAGCAAATCAGAAAATGGATGGATGGATTATCGAATAAAACACTGAAAGGCATGATGGGGGCTATGCAGATTCTGACAGGGCAATAGTAACTCTTAGCCCCATCCCTGCATTGAGTACACTAAGCATCACTAATACGAGCAATAATTTTGAAAGTGATTCTTTATCAGTGCTCATTTATTACTACTTTAAGAGTTGAATCATATCGCTTATTTTCAAGCTTTTTACACAAGACAAAAAAAAAGTGCAAAAACATTGAGAGAGAAATCAATAAAATTCACACCGACAAAGTTGTTCCATTTAATTCTATGCATAGTCTTATAAAGACCTAAATCCAGATTGTCACATTTCCACAGCACACACACCTCCACAAACACACACACACACACACACACTCTCACACACACACAAAAAGGCGCAAACAAGTAATATGCACAGTAAATTGCCTCAGTATCTAATCAAAGATTGTCCTCTAATCTATACACCTCTAACACTGAAGCAATTACTATAAAATATATTGTTCTTATTTAGAGGGAAAAAAAATTATATTAAATTCTAATGGCACTTTCTACAGTTTCAATTAAAAAGGTGTTGGCTCGACATTTAGCTGATGAAACCAAATTAAAAGTTAGAAGCTGCAAGAAAAACAAATGCAATGAGAATAAATATTTTCTGATGATGGTACACAATTTCACAGTTGGAACCCGCAACAGAGCACAACAAATCCACTGTTGGATAATGGTCGTTTTGCGACTTTAAAATCATACAGCATGAGTTTCGGCAAGCATAGCCTTTTGAGTCCATGAAAAAGACAACAATGAGAATCTCGGCAGTTCATTCACATTCATCGGTGACATGACCCAAGGAACTACTGGAACCCAAAGCACACGCACACGTGCGCGCACTCACACAAATGCTTGTCCTCAGTCGAACACCTCCCAAAAATTTATTTTCACACAATGAAATGACATGCCCGGAACCTCAAACAAAAGCAGCAAAAAAAAAGTAAATGAATTTTACACAACATGTTATGAAAAGAAATCAGTAGTTGTTATGCTTCGGTGGGGTGTTGTTGCGTGAACACGAGCGAGTGCACAAAGTACAAAAAGAGGTTCCTTCAGATGTAACACCTATTTGTGTGTCAACAAGGCAGGCTCGGTGAACATCCTGGAGCTTTAAATAACCGCTACAAAAGAAACACGCTGTGTTGTTTTTTTTGTTGTTGTTTTTTTTTTTCGGCCTGTATACATGTACATTCAAGAATGAAGAAACGTCTGACCAAGCTTGCCACGTTTTCTTGCCCGTACATGAAATTGACACGACACAAGAAGTATGCAAAGTGGAACCTTGAGTTACGAACATCCCTTTTTACAAACAATTCGGGTTATGCCCGCAATTATTGACGATAGACTATCTATGTCATGCTTTGTCTCGCAGTGTGTTACCGTTATTAAAAATGTGCATAAGGCACTGCTGTCAACTGAAAACTCGCTGTATCCCTCTGCAAGGTAAGGCAAAAACTTTTTCTCATCTCGTGTAAGCAGGCTCTTTGCATCACGCAAGGCAAGGTTAGGCAGTGGCACCGGTATGTACCCTTTTGTCGTTGTTTAGCTCTTGACAAATGAAAAAGCACTCACTGGTGATAGTGTGATAGAGGTAATCAACAAATTATGAAAATGACCAAATAAAATAGGTACCGAATTTATATTTGAAATATGTGACTTGCCACTTGATACTTTTTTTAACTGGAAAAAAAAAACAGGTTTACCTGCGATCGGTGTCGTCACTAAACCAACCAATGTATTAGAAAAGAAAAAGATAAAAACATCTGAATTTCCCCATGTTATTATGGAAGAAGACGCTTTTTGAACGGAGAAGCTGTAGCCCGCCTCCCCTTCTTAAAGTTCATGAGCAATAGTTTGGGTTTCATTTCTTGATTAGAGTATATTTTCACTTATTTATATATTACTGGTACATTATATTTATTTTTAACCACAGATTGGTTTAAAAAGGAGGTAAGTATAACTTAGTTGGCGGTGGGAACGGATTAATCACATTTCACTTCATTTCAATGGGAAACGTTACTTTGATTTATGAACGTTTCATGCGACAAACGGGGAGACAGAACTAATTAAGTTCGTAGCTCGAGGCTCCACTGTACACGGAATAAGGTTGCTCACTGAACTGGTTCAACTGAGCAGCGTTTAAGATGCGCTGTTATCAATGATGCTCGAGTAAAACTCTGCTGCCAGTATTCTCCATGTTCATCGGGGGATACGGGACGCAATGAGAACTCATAATCTCTTTATAGGTGTGCAATCGAATCGCAACGGTCGCTCCTCTCAGTAGAACAATGATGCATTTATCTGACTGCATGCTGCGTGGAGGGAGGGTTGGGGTGGGGGGTGGGTAGGACTTTGATGCCTCCAAACAATACACCTGTTTACAGTCTCCTTGGTTTCCCTTCGCCTAAATACATTTCTCACATTCCAATGCCTCCATTCAATACACCAAAGCGGCAAGAGAAACGTGCACTCGCCTAACCCCCCCCCCCCCCCCCACACGCCAACGCAGCGCTAGCAAACCACAACGGAGATACACAATGATCCCTTGAGAACTACCTGGGACTTGTGTGTGGAAGGTGGGTAGGGGGGGGACAATGCGAGTATTGTCCTATTTCTATAGGTAGCCAATGACGACTCGCTACGGCTGTGCTCGTAGAAAAACTATTTCCTGTGGCGGAACAGCAGAGCTGAATGAAAAATCCTGATTCTGATTTGCAGTCTGTTTAACTCTCGAGCACCCCCACCCGCCCTCCCCCTGGGAAGACACTGCAGCCTGAAGAAGACACCTGACTCCCGCCACCCCCGCGGGTGTGATAAAAACACACATAAATAGAATATATATTTACATTAAATATACAAATGGTGATAGCAGCCTAGGAAATAGTGTTGAGACTACTGTATGTGCATGCTAAAAACAAGTGCTTCTCTAGGTTCCGTGTGACTGATATTTTTCGATGAAAGCACAATTACAGTAACTTGATTTGCACAAAGAGAAAAAAAAAAGAGAGCCCCAATACCAGTTAATAGTACCAACTTTCGAGCTAATCGAAAACCACCTACCCCCCCCCAAAAAAAAACCTGAACCAAACTAATAAATAAATTTCAGATCAAGTCTTCTCAGGACAGATTAGACACAAAAAACAAACAAACAAACAACTATTTAGCAACGAGTGGAACTCCTTCCTGCCCACAGACCTTTTTTTTGGGGGGGGGTCGCTAAAGGCATCAAGGTCAGTAGTAACACATAACAGTAAGAAACTATGGTGAGCATGAGAATGTTAATTTAAAAAGAAAGTCAGTAGCTTTAGCAGAACGGCACGCCTGTGATTATCCACCTGTCTCGTTCGGTCCCCGAACGGTGACTAACTACTGGTTTGTTCATACTGCAGCCATACCAGGAAATATAACGCTCGTCTGCTGTTTGTCTTCTTCTACAATCAATAACTTCATAAGAGCTTCATTTACATAGTTGGGCCACGCACTTATCAGGGCCCTCGTGGATCAATTAGCATTCCAGCGCTGCCTATTACCTTTGTTAATCCTCCGGTACGTGTGAGTGGATTTGACAAAAGGCATGGTGATCGATCACTCTTCAAGAAGTACACTAAAGTCAAGTGTAACGAGGCACAAGTGTTGTAGGCATGAACTCGAGCTTTGTGTCCCTCCTTTGAATGGACACTTTTAAGTAGCAATTAGGCCATTTCTTCAAATAGTTCACATTCATGCTGAAAACAAACAAACAAAAAAAAAAAACGACAGGTGATTCCAAGGCAAAATACAATAGTGGACATAATGGGTTTGTCTCCTTTAACCTTGACCTTTCAAGAAAAACTTCCCTGAAAAAAAATATATGTATTCCAGTAGTCTAAACTTCATTAGTTTTGCTGCCTCGAAATTTTGAACTTGTTACAAATACCCAAATAAATAATAACATTACAGTAGGAAAACGGACGGTTCTGATCTCCCATGTGCACAAATAAAGTCGATTGTATTAACAAATGTTAGCAGCCTGCGTTCTGCCTTCGGGATGCCTTTCAGCTCCTCAAATAAAGTCAACCCACGGAGAGAAAGACGACGCAAACAAACAAGTGCATCGTCTACTTTGTTCAACTTCCACACCGATGCCATTCGCCAGTCGAGGCCAGTTTTTCTTCAAGTTGCTACATCAAGAGAAATGCCCCCTGGGGTAGAATCCAAACTGCCGGTGTGTGAATACTAACGTGTGAAAAGACACGGGGTGGGGCCGTGTTGGCACAGATTGAGCGCTTTATCCTATGGCGAGCGTTTTAACAAGGCCACAGTGAAACTTCCTGATGTGGCGATACAGGTCCCCGGATTGGGTGAAACGACGCTCGCACCATTTGCACGCGTGCGGCTTCTCCCGCGTGTGGACCACGGCGTGTCGACTCAAGTTGTGCGAGTACTGGAAGCTCTTGCCGCACTGGCCGCAGGTGTACGGCTTCTCGCCGGAGTGTGTGCGCTCGTGCCGCTTGAGGGTGTACATGCAGGAGAAGGTCTTGTTGCACTGCATGCAGGTGGGCACCGAGCCGTCGGGGGACAACTTGGAGCGAGCGCCGTCCTTCTCGCGGAAATGCGAGCTGAGGTGCAGCTGCAGGACGTGCGGGCTGGGGAAGATTTTGCTGCAGAGGGGGCACACGCACGCCTGTTGCCCCGCGGGCAAGAGCACCCCGCTGGAGGTGGAGATGTCCGAAGAAGCCAAGTCGTCTTCCTCCTCCTCCTCGCTGTCCCCCAGCAGCCTCCCCCTCCTCCGCTCCTCCGCCGCCTCCCTGCCGGGGGCGCCCTCCCTCCCGCCGCAGGCCTCCCCCTCCTCGTCCATCAGGTCTTCCTCCTGGGAGAGGAGGGCGGCGGTGGGACCGTTGTTGCCTGGGAAGAGGGCAGCGAACCCTGTCACCACTGAGCTCCTGGCGCTATTCCCAAAGCGCTGGCTCTCAGGGCTCATGGGCTCACTGTCCTCCTGCTCTGACAGCAAGTCGTGTTCATCTTTAACAAGTGGCTCAGTGCCCTGCTGTTGGCTGTCGAGGGCCAGCTGTCCCGAGATGTAGGAGGCCTGTAAGGGATCTCTGCTAGACAGAGGCTTGAAAGACAAATCCAGAGCGCAGTCCATGTCATCCGAAGCCCGGGACCTCTGGGACAGCGATACGGTGGAACTACTGACATCAGCTTTTGTTTTTCCAGCTGTTTGGACGCAAGGCTCGGCCTCCGCTGACACATAATTGACACCTACAAGGTTCGGGGACCTGCCGGAGTGACCGTTTGCCTTCTGCCTGTTCCGTCTAGACCTTTCACAGTCGCTGACAGCGAGCCCCGCTTCGCTGTTGTCCGTGTCAGACTGTTCCGTCGGGGAGGGCGGCCCCGGGAGCCCCCGGGACTGTCGTCTTCCGAGCTGCTTGTCACCGCGTAGCTCGCCGTCCGAGGAATTGTCCCGCTCCAGACAGCTGAGTCCAAAAGCCTCACCCATCTTTTCGTCAAGCGAGGAGAGCTCCTTGTCTTTCAGCTTGCCTTTACACACTTTGACGATGTCGTACATGTGGAGGTAGCTGGCTGCGGCCAGCACGTCCTCCACTGGAAGAGTGCTGAATTCCAGCTTGCCCTCATACATAAATTCAAGCAGCAGACTGAAGGCCGGCGCTGTCACAATGTCACTGTTGAGATGCACAACATCCCTTTTGTCTAGCTGGTCCCTGTAGAAGAGATGGAAGTACATGCTGCAGGAAGCCAGCACGGCTCTGTGCGCCTTGAAGCGAGCCTCCCCGACCAGAACGGTGCAGTCACACAGGAAACCTTGGTGACGCTGCTGACTCAAACACTGCAGCAACTGGCGGCTATGGTCTGGGAACTCCATTCTTCCCTCATAACCTGATGGAAAACAGGAAAAACAGGATGGTGGGTAAACAAATTGGGGCTACTCAGAAAAGGGAGGCAGAGCCGAATTACGCTATTAAATCCAAAAAAACTTGAGTGCCAGTGACTTAAATGTGGCAGCATACACATCTGATCGTGTTAATAGACCCGAGAATGAGTGGCATGACGGAGGTGCCCCCTGTGCCAATTTTGCACCAAATTAAGATGTGTTTTCATAAGCCCTGGGAAGGAAACAGATTTATCCTGAATAATTTTTTAAAAATGTCTGTTGCAGTTGTTCCAAGAGTCTCGATTCACTACCAAGGCTTATGACAAAAAAAAAAAAAACCTGTTTTTGGGTTTTAGTGAATATCCCGTTGGAATGGTCTAAAACATGAAAAAGTCAAAGCACTACGAAGGTTGAATACGTAAATGTAAATCTGGAAAACAAAGTTTAAAACAAGATAAACTCCACTGACGAAATTACTTCAAGAAGTTTGGGAATGAATTCCCACTTCACTTTTGCACAAATATCCACCTGAAATCCCCAAACTAAAAAAGTCGATAACTTAAAAAAAAATGCAGATATTCGTAGTTTTACATCAAAATATGCTGCATAATCTCCCTAAATTCAATTTGCAGTTCTTCTAGTAAAATCGCAGTAGTATATAAAACACGCTACTATGACTCTTCCAACTTTTCAACCTTTCCCATAGTCATAAACTTCATTAAAGTGGGCTCACCCATTCTCCTAAATGATCCAGGGTGTTCCAGTTTCAATCCACCTCCTTCAGCTACCACAAAGATTCGTAGGTTGAAAAAAAAAAGCGCACACAAACGCAGTCGTGTTTACAGAACAAGCAAGCGGGACTGGAAATGATAGCAGTCGTCCACGGCGGGCAAGGAGCGTCAAAAGGAGGAGGAAAAAACGGAGTGAGTAAACTGCTGCTCTGTTTGCTAATTACACCGCAAGCTGTGGAGTCAGCTGCTCTGACATCACCGCAATGGAAACGCTACCTCCAGCTGTGCTCCCGTTCTGCCATATGTTACCTCGGTGCTGTCCAAAAGCACACCGCTTGTACCATTTTTATAACCAAAACACCGTCGAAGGTGTAACAAGATAACCCCGCCACTGCTGCTCACTTTTAATCGCCGGGGGAAAAAAAAGTAAACTACAGCGTAAGGATGAGACTATAACTACTGTAACATGTTAGTATTTATCTATAGCACCTGAAGTTTACGTTAGTTAATGGGTTATTAAAAGTTTGACGCGACCGATGTGTACTTGAACGCAACACGCAATGAGTTTCAAAAGAAAAGTGTAAATGAGGCAGCACAGTATAGCCCGAAAGTGTTATATGAGACATTTAGAGGTAGCCTTTAAAAAAAAATTCCTCCAAAATGAAGCGAGCCGAGCAGCGACTGGATTCTTAACTTTCGCTTCCTCGCTCCGCTCAAACGCACAAAAAACGGCTCTTACATTTATTTCCGCCTTTTCCGTGATGCGATGATGTGCCTTCTCCCCACTTAGACACCTCGACGTTGTATAATCATGATGTGAGGCCAGATGTTGGATTCCCTCTCGTCGGTTCTTCGAGCTTTCGGTCCAGTGCCCGGCGAGGCAGACTGCGCTCGCTCGTCTCGCTCGGCTGCTGGCTGGCTGGCTGCTGTTGGTGAGTGTCAACGAACAGGTTGATCGTGTGGCCGCCAAATCTCGCGATAGCGCTCGGCCCACCACCAGAAACTTGTGTACTACTGCGAGAACTCGCACAGCGGCAGCAAGTAGCAGAGGACGCCGGCGGCAACATCCGTTGCTGCTGGAAACACCTGTCTGCTCTGTGTGCAACCCTCCCTCGACAGTCGGAAGTAGAGGGTCGGGGCTCAACGGAGGCACAGACCAGACCAAAATGTGTATGTGCTTACTCAATTTGGGTGGTGTGATGACTTGTAATTTATTGCATGACTAAGGTATATTTTCTCCTGTTCGATGCAATACTGTATAATGCTCAGAGGGCTATACTCACCTGTTACTACTTGTTTATAGTTGTATGTACCGATATATTTTAACCTTAATGGTATTTTTCCTCTGGATAGTAGTATTTTATTGCATTTTATTTTTAATCCATTTAATATTTGTTCTTATTTTGAAGAGGGTAAAAATAAATAAATAAAAATGTAGCAGTATCACTGTCACACTTAACAGTCAATAGTTGAACCTGTATTTTTTTGCGCCTCCATTTATTTTGAACAAATACTCAGGATGCCGTCAGTCACAGATTTTGCACTTTTGTTAAATGATCATAAATTAATCCCAGGTCAGCTGGGATCGGCTCCAGCTCACACATGATGACCCTTATGAGAACAAGCACTGTAGAAAATTCAATAGTGGTGTGAACATATTTTCCACTTTTGATTGGTCGACGTTGATTTAACGCTTTTTGTAGTTGTAGTTCATCGCGGTTTAGAAATGCACTGCATTATACTGAGTGGTTCTCACAGACTGTCTCGCTAATGGACTGCCGGCCAGTTAGGCAAGCAAAATAAATAATATGTGACACAGCTGTTAACATCTCTGTTGCTGTCAATGGAAACGAATCTCAAGCTGACGACCAAACACATATTGTATTTGTTGAATTTGGTTACACATTGATGAAATCATAAGGCAATATAAATTCCACATTCCTCATTATTTATCACACATGCCATGTTAAAAAAAAATCATGTCAAATTTGCTCGATGTATGCAGTGAGAATCTGTGATGTCAACTCAACCAAAAACATTTCATTCAGCATGGAAATCGGATGGACTGTCATCAGTTCTTTTTTTCCCCACTCTTAGTGTGCATTTTTCTATTTGAATGAATGAGGATTTTTATTTTAACACCGTGTTTGTTTCAATTATTTACAGATATTTGTATTATATATTTTATTATAGAAGGCATTATAGTACTTTTTTTATTTTAAACTAAGATTTACTTTCCCGTAACTTGGAAACGGTCCCTACTTCCTTGTTGAGTTTTATGCAAATCGTAGATTTCCATTAAAATGTTACATTTCCCAACTCTCTGTGATAAAGATTTGTTTGTGGCTTTGAGATCATCAGAGGATGAAAGACAAACTTTATGGTCACAAAGAATGTGTTGCTTGAAAAGAATGATAAATCATGCATTGTAATTTGGACTGTCAGAGCTTTTGGGAACTTTAAAGGGCCGTTTTCTCTAATCCTGCTTCCAGTTGAGAAATTCCCTGGCACCCAACCACCCACTGGCTTTGTTTTTCCTGGCTGTGATAACCCAAACAGTCTTAAGACACAAGTGATGATTTATATGGAGGGAGAAAAGTCTCAAATCTGCTTAACCTCTTGAGTAATTAAAATATTTTCCAGAGTCTGTCGGGTGATGGTAAAAGCAAAAGATGGCAGCACAGGGGAGAAACAGTTGAGGTTGCAGCTGCTCATTTTGTACGCTCCCCTGTTTCTTCTCCTCCTCCTCATGCCCCTTTTTTGCGCACTCCCAACCGCCCCTGTCACCTTTGCCCTGTGTTCCAGCTGTCGTGTGTTTTGAAAGGACCATTTGCAGCTCCTCCTAGTGTTCTGACACAGGGGGGAATGAGCAATGTGACGGGATGCGACAGCCACTGGTCGTAAGGGGCCACCGGCGAGATTCTTGCCAACTTACTTTTTTTTCCATTTTTAGTCTGGCTGCAACTGCTCAAAACGAATAGCTTCCACCTGTGTCCGCATGATGAGAAGCAACGCAGCTCGGAGGCATGGTGTGCATTAGACAAATGGTGTATGAAGAAAAAAAAAAACATTCAATGTACACCATCAATGCAGAATCAGTGATGCAGATAAGAATAGGAGCAGTCACCGTGTGTTTTCATGGCCCTGGCAAACTTGGGCGCACAGTAAAGGAGGGGTGTGTGTTCACAGGGGCAAGACAAAGCAGTGGTTGTGCCCCGGGATCTGTGGCCTCAGCACGGCAAAAAGTTCTCACACACAGTGAAAGATCGGAAAGGATGGAAAGAGAATGAGAGTGGGGGAGTAAGTAGAGAGAGAAAACACTTCCTGGAGGTTCATTCTTCCTCACTGCAACCATCAATGGCATTCTCCCCCTGACCCACTCCTCTCGCAGATAAACAAAAGAGCCCGCATTCCACTGGTGCCTGACCGGCCAAGCAACCAGCAGCCATCCAGCCACAGTGGAAGCACATCACTGACCTCACCAGTTCACAGTCACCTCATATAAGGGCGGCCTTGAGCTGCTCTGTGGGATTGAGGGACCATGTAATGCATCCTAATTTAAAATCCCCCTGGAAGAATTTGGTTTGAATTTAAGTATATGTCCTCAAAAAGCTGTGACGAACAGGCTCCTAGGTGGAAAACATCAGTCAATCCCAATCACGCAACATAGGAATACAAATCGGATAGTTGATGGCCCTATTGTCATTTGCCATCACCAGGATAACACTACATGCAAAACATACGCGTCATTTTTTTCTGCTCTGGCTCTCGACGAAGGCGGATGCTTTTTGCTCTGCTATCTATCTATCTATCTATCTATCTATCTATCTATCTATCTATCTATCTATCTATCTATCTATCTATCTATCTATCTATCTATCTATCTATCTATCTATCTATCTATCTATACATGCATACACGTCTGTCCAGCCGTCTACCTACACTGCCATTCTCTTTCAACAGCCCATTAAGTCATGTAAAGTGTCACATTCTGTGTAGTCTATCTCTATAAATCCAGATTCTGTTTCTCCCTTCGAACCTGCAGAACAACAAAGTTGGCTGACATCGCTGGAGCAGGAACAGATGAGGAGGATGAGGAGTACCCCGCCGAATAGCAACAGCAAAATATACAGGATAGCCTCAGTCTTCCTTACTTCTATGACAAGAGCAGCTTGGCAAAGGTAACACATGACAACAGAAGGGGCTGAGGGCAGAGGCCCCTGTGTATACACCAGCAGCTGGCTCTACTATCCTGTTCCAATGATGCTGTTTACCAAATACGGCGGAGAGAGGAACCTCTAAAGGTCAAACAGGGATGCTGCATCATGTTAAAATAATGAACGTAGAAATTAAAAGGTGACTTGACTCTCACGTTGTTGCCATACACAGTTAGAGACTAAACCGGTTTATTAAAGAGGAAGTCAAGTCCAAAATTATCTTTACAATAATATGTTCTATGCGGCCCTGTCAGTCTAAACACAGTATTCTGATTCATAATGTGTTTTGTAGACCATGAATTAAGATGCAAAATCCACCTGTTTTAACCATCTCATGGGGTGGCCATTTTGCCACTTGCTGTTGACCGAAAATGACATTGCAGTGTCTAATGGCTCAGCTAACAAACGTCACTTGACCAACCCAACCTCCCCCACCCAGAAAACAAGTGAGTCATGATTGATCATTCCCTGAGCCTTTCGGCACTGTGATCACATTTTCAATTGACGGCAAGTGGCAGTACAAGGCAAAATGGATACCCTTTGAGATGCATGTGGTCAGCTGGATTGCTGCTTAATTCGTATTCCACAAACGCAATTTTAATTGGAACGCCATGTTTAGACTAGTGGAGCCGCATGGAACATATTATTGTACAGACTTTTTTTTTTTTTTTACTTGACTTCCCATTTAAGTGTTCGTAGAGCACGTCTTCCAAATCATTATCCACAATAAAAATGACAAGGACAATCGTTTGCAATGTAATTATAAGTTGAGTTAACAGTTAGCCCGGCTTCCTCGACTTTTTTCTCCTCCTCCTCCAACAAATCTTAATAATTGCCTTGAGGGGTTAACACCATCTGAGTCATCTGAGGGCTTGATACAATTGAGAGAGTATCTGTTACTACCTTGAACCAACTGCACTGGCCTGCCTGTACCTGTCCCAGTTCAACTCCTGTATTCTCTGGCAAGCTCTGCTGTGTCTGTTTCTGACTTTTTTTTTTTAAATAAACAAGTGTGTGCGTTATAAAGTGAAAAGGGGCGATGAAGGGAAAGAGTTTGCATAGTTGTAGAGTAAATATGCTGTTGAGTCAAGTTTAGTGGGACACAGCTGCTGCCAGAGCAAGAGATGTTGGTTATATTTGATTCTGAACCTCACTTCACGGCTCGTGGCTTTGTTAGGAAATGCCAGCAACAATTTCTATCTCACAGCGACTCTGAAATAAAAGTCGCCCCCCACCCCCCTTCTTCTTTGGCAAACACTTACTCCGCAGCGGCCATAAACTAAAACAGTCATAGATCAACGAGTAAACACTGTGCCTGGGTGATGACTTTCGGTTTTAATCTTTACGTTAGACCGGAAATGTAAGGGTTAGGGTTAAATAGGCCGTGAAATTGGCGCAAAGGACCAACTGGAAAGTTGGATGGTTAAAAATAATTCATTGTTTTGACTCCACTCTGTCATACCTTCTGTTATTTTGCAGACAAATAGCAAGACAAGTATGATTTGCATACAAACGTGTCATCCGGTTTAGGGCTGGTAGACAATTTTTGAGTTTTCAATGAGTGTAGCAGCATGTTTTGGGAATGTGGGAAGAATCCGCAGTACCTGGAGAAAACACATGCAAGCACAGGATGAACATCCAAACTTTACACAAGAGGACTACCCGTAGCCAAGATTTGAACGCAGAACGTCAGAACTGTCAGACAAACCACAAGGCCACCGTGTTGCCTTTCTGAGATAATCAAAACAAAATAGATCTTCACGGTTGCGAAAACACACAAGTAAGAAAACCAGAGGGCATTTTAAGAAGCGGTGGTTGAATGTAAATACTTAGACTTTATTTGTTTTTCTGAAGAGTTTTTACTTTTGCTCTATTTTTAAAAACAGCAGATATCTGTACTTTAATTTCTAAGTCAAAATAGATTTGTTACTTTTTTCATGCTTCGCACACCACAACACAATGTAATAAGAACATAAATGGAGGGCCCGAAAGTCAACCACGAATGATATCTTGATTGAGATCTTGGGGTCTGATGAGGCTGGAAAAATACAGGGACAGCGGTAGCACCATGGAACCTGGACTGCAGCAGATTCGGATGAGCCAGATATTCCCGAAAACATTGCCTTCTTTGGGAGAATTGTTTGATGATGTTTGTCTCCAAGAATGATTCATGGAGAATTTGCAGTGTCTTGCGCCAGTCTGAAAACCACCATCCTGTGATGTTCCTAAATTTTGCGTATAATCAGAAAAAAATTCATGCAAGGAGGATTTTTTTAAATTCTCATTTTGTTATAATTCTTACATTTTTTTGGTTGATAGTTCAGAGCAAAGCTGTGCATGGGAACAGATTGCTACGGAGCCCCTAAGCCTAAGGGGACATGGAAGAAAAAAAAAATTGCGTTCCCTCGCAAAGTTTTGCATTCCCTTGCAAAGTTTTACGTTCCCTGCAAAGTGTTGCATTCCCTCGCAAAGACTGCAAGATAACTCTTTTTTTTGTAAGGGGACACTTTTTTTTAAATGCGCGTATTTGTACTTTCGGGTCAGCTTGGCTAACGTAGTCTCTCATGCTCGGCTGATTGAGAGACGACACTACTTTGGGGAAGGAGAGAATTGTGCAAGAGGACTTGGATTAAATGTCTTTGTATTTCAAGCCAATTTCTAAGTAAAATTCCATTAAACTCGCCATCCATGTTTGTTGTTTTCAGTTACCCGGGAGATGACTCGAAAGTACATCAACACGCATTTTTTTTAAAGCGCACCCTTGCAAAAAAAAATAAAAAATTGCTTTATCTAGCAATCTTTGCGAGGGAACGCAATTTTTTTCTTTCATGTCCCCTTAGGGGCCCCGTAGATTGCTATATTGTATTGCACAAAATTATTAAAATCGGTACTGCATATAATTGTCAGAAAATTTTGTTTAATGTTTACTTTCACTGAAGGAGTCGAGTCAGTACTTTACTTTTACTTTGATCTGTACGTATACTCAAGTACAGAGTGGGAGGTCTTTTACCACCTCTGGTTAAAAAAAAGAAAGAAAGAAAGAAAGAAAGCTTCAAGATAAAAAGTATATACAGTAAATAAAACAAAAATAATGCTTCTTCTCTCAAAACATGGTGTGTTGCTTTTGATTCCGAGGGGCAGAGGGCAACGTTCGTTCTTTGTGCTGAAGCTAATTATTGTGTAAAGTGCAGTCCCACACAGAGGACGTCAAAGTTCATCGAGGCCACACACACGCTCACCAGAAGCCCCCCTCGAACGGCCTCCTCTCCTCCAGGACCGATGGCACTGTGTGCTTGAAAGCCGTCGGCTCTAGGACCCGGCAGACCAGACTGCCACAGAGGCATTGCAGACGGCGAATTTGGGAGGTGTAGTGGAAGAAAGGCAAGAGAAACGGAGTAAATGAGATCACTTTTGTCCAGATTATTCAAGGATTTATCAACTTAAAATACCACCGAATCAGCTCACTAGAATGAGACGGACACATTGTTGAAATCCTGTTCAGGTAAATGGCCGCGTTTCTTTCGCGTGGTTCACTATAAGAGCTCGAAAGCTAGTCAGGGTATGTCCCCATTGTACTTACATGGGATGCGGTTATTCTCACCCGAGCTGCCCTGCTAGGCCCCAAATCCTTTCTGTCGCTTAATGCAAGACTGAAATGTACTACTTTTCCCGACTCCCGTTGACTGTAAAAGTTACTTTAAAGTCACGGCTAGACGCGAGTTTCGAAAGCGAACCGGGCCGTAACGGTGAACAGTACTGTATTTTCCACAAGCAACATTGAACGTCTCCTCAGATGTTTGCTTTCTGACAATGACCACTTTTTTGAGACGCAGCCTCGGGCCCTTTTGAAACTTCAAGCTGTGCCCCTATTGTACGTTAAAATGCTGTTTTTTGTAGTACTTTTATGACCCACGAGGAAAACTAATGAGATCAACAAGAGTGCGGCCCATTCATTGTTTTGAACGCTGTTTACGCTTTATACTGTACGAGTCACACATATCATTAGCTTTCTTAGCGTGTTGTTGCTGAGCTCCAACACCCACTCTTAAAGATCGCACTCATTTTACGTTTCAACTACAATAACAATGTGCTGCTACGTCAGTTGTTTTTAGGGATCTCCTGAAACAGAGACGCCGTCGTGTTATTTCCTTATTATCTAAACTTCTAATCAGCACGTAGGAAGTGTTGACACTGTGTGTAGACTCCCCACGGGCGTTGAGTGTTATTGAAAATGCTTGAACGTTGTTGTTGCGTTCAAAGGTTTAAAAAGTTCAGGACTGGCTGCTTTTCCGTGCTTACCTATACCTATTTGACTGTATTGTTGTCAGCTTTGATTGAATTACTTAAGCTTTTTGCAACACATCAATGTAGCAAATACTTTTTAAGTACTCGGTATTTTGGAATACAGATACTGTATATGTACGACAGTTTAAGGGTAACCTGAAAAAACTATTTGGAAAGTGACTGGCCAAGGAAATACTGGACTGTTACACATGCCCAGTATGTTTCCACTTGTGTTATGAGAGCTAACTTTTGGTCCAAATACATATTGTAGCAGTAACGCATAGAATGTAATAACATTAACAGTCTAAAGTTTCAATGACTAACACTTGGTTTCCCATTTGCCTTCTCAGAGTACAATGTCCCCAGGCATGTTATACCCTTTTACGCCTTTATGTCAGCATGTTTTCGCTGGTCATGAGACTACGTCTGTCCACTGTGTGTGCACATGGGGCCTTGCCATATGACCACCGGAAGACACAACACGTCGACGTAATGATGCAGCCAGTGACTGTTTGGAGCTGCCTGTTCTATTTAGAAGATATCAGCCGCCTCCCATCCAATCCAAGTGCTCTGACGCAAATGTGCCATCAGGCGCATGTAGAATTTGTGGAATGGTGTTAGAAATTTTGTCCCTGTGCACAGTCAGATGTATTGTGTCCCATTGTGCCACATGAGTTCAGACCTTATCACAGAGCAGGATACGCTTCTCACAATGATTGCCTACTGTTGGCGTCACATGAACGTACCCTTCTTCAGTTTGTGAAGGCCCTCTGATAACATTGGAGCCTGAGACACTGATAACAGTTATTCAATTAATGTTGCTCACATTTACCAGGTCAGGAATAAAAAAATCAAATTGAATCTTTAAATAGTTATGTGAAGCTCTTCAGAACACTCCAGACGCATAATGGATGCGAGTCCAAGTCCATAATAGTTGTGGATGTGTATTCAACAGCCAAGTTGAAGCAACGTTCCAATCTGCTCCCCATTGCCGGTCCACCTCGGGTTTGTTCGTATTTACCAACAGTTCTATAAGTTGTCATGGAAACTCCTTTGAATCTGCCCCAAGGTGAAACCTGTGGAGTCATAATTCTTTTATCACCCATACAAGCAGGTTAAGTAATATTTAACATTAATAGTAAAACTTTGAAATGATAAATGAGCATCTCACCTTTAGATTTGATGATTGAGGTGAAGCGGAACTGAAGTTAACCGTTATAAACCTAAATAATGTGTAAAACAGTGGTTCTTAACCACGTGGGAACTAAACCCCGCAAGTTTCATACGTGCATTCACTGAACCCTTCGTAACTGGATAACCTTTTTTTTTTTAAGTTCAAAATCAAAACATCAGTCCGTATTATACCATTGCACAAAATGAACCATGGCCAGTTACAGGTGTTTAAAGTATTAAACCAACAAATGATGAATTTAACCCATAAATAGAAAAGCCTAACTCTGGAAGTTTACTGCAAATCACTAACCTTTGCTGTTGCCCCACAGAGATACATTTAGGAATGCTTGGCGTCACCTATTAAGTAACACTGTCACAAGTCACTGTCTTCTTTTTCTTTGTGTGTATCTTTATTCTCCTCAAATAATTGGTGGCAAAGATAAAGTGCAGTTTTGAGTATCTCAAAGGCTATGATTTGGTGACACCGAAAGGCTGAAAGCATTGTTGTTGGTGGGGAGTTTCTTCACATAATGTTTCAACATTCTTCTCCTTTCAGTGTACATTCCGTTCTGCCGAGCCATATTGTACTGAGCAGCCAGGACTCGGACGTGTGGATGACTTCTGTCACTATGATACCACCCTTGACGATTTCACGGGCATTTGGCTTTAGACTTTAAACTTATGAATAATAGCTATCATTTGTAAAGTATTTTCAGGGAACTTCAAAGAGGAACTTGACACTCTCGATTTGACCGATCATTCTGACTCTCACTGTAGGATCCATTTCCCATTAACAAGTACGCGTGATGGATGGTCTCGCTTCAAATGTAAATACTCGAGTAAAAGCCTATACGTTTTGTAACTGTAAACCAGCTGCTGACTCTTGCCCTCCCCAGCAGGAGCAGAATATAGAGCATAAACAAGCTTACGACCATTGATCTGTGATGGAGGAAGTAGTGCGGTGGGGTTGGCCTGAATTTCTTCGTCCTGCCATAAACACTTGTGACTATCATCGCTAGTTCAAGTCACAAATGCAGTGTGTGTGTGTGCGTGCGTGCGTGTTTTTCTGTCTCTGTGGGATCTTCGCTTCAAGACACCGATTTGCATTGAATGAGTTGGCCCCCAGAGCTGGAGCCAGAAAGATGAATGATTAAAAGCCACAGCGACAGTAAGGCAGGCAGGCGGTGGCGGCGCAGAGGCCTTAGGACCATGTGACCCGCTGTTCAGGGTACTGGGTTCATTCAGTGGCTGCTGGCTGCAGCGCTGGCAGGAGCCCAGCTTTTTCCACACAGGCCGCACTAGCAACAGGTCGCTCCCATTAAAACAGCAGCACTCTGTTGTGGCTCCGGAGCCGCTCTTGCGCATGTGTCGCTTTTTCGGCTGCGGCGTACACACCACGGTATGTTCGTCGGAAACATCCCAATTTATATATCATTTGTGCGTGCTTGTGCGCACAGTGTACGCACTGAGATGCTGAAGGGTACCAATAGTTTAGGTACCGTTATGTTTATTTATTTACCACCCTCACTCAAAATAAGCTCCAAGGAGCAACATGACAATATTTCTGAAAAATGACAATCGGTCAAAAATGCAAAGTCTGGTTGAAATAGCTACATCAACCAGAGTAAAACACACCAAGAATTTTGAAAATGGAATGAAGGCTTCCAGAAATTGATCTTTTTGTGTGGAGGGGGAAATGGCTGACTAGCCATTTGCGGGGAGCCAGCTAAGTGAAGTCAGCTGCCTCCACGTTTGTTCATAAGCTACTATGCATAGCAACGCAAGGGCCAACTTCAAAATAAAAACCTAAAAAGTAATACTTTACATTAGTGATTCTCAAGTGGTGGGTGGGGACCCCAAAGTGAGTTGTTGGCCATTATTTCATACATAAATTACACACAGTATATTCTTATTTGATTATTCCAATGTGGTACGGCCTGAAAGCTTAGAAAGGCCACACTTTTCGCCATCTTAGCACAATTTTCCAAAGCTACGATGGAAGACTTAACATTTAGCCCACTGCTTGGCGAGCCCCCTCTGTGACTCGCGGACAGGTTTCAGCTAAAATATCCATAAATAAGTTCCTACGAGCCGGAATTGCAAGGTGTTCTCTAAATCGTCAACTCCAAACTGTCATTTGACCTTGTCATTTCTAACTGCGTCACATGCGCTAAAACTCGACTTAAATAGAGCAAATTGATTATTATTCACGAGAAAGTCAGTATGGGTAGCGGAAACATTTATCGAATGAAACATTTTTATTGAATGGTATTGAATTCAACAAATGAAATCTCCCAAACACATCTTGGAATGTGTGTGCGGACTCCAATTTAACATGAGTTAGAATTTGATTAAATCAACTTGCCCTCTTGAAGAGATTTTTTTTTCCACCCAATTGAGTGGTATATATTATCTTTTGGTCACATTACTGGTGGAATTGTTCATTTTTTTAAATATTGATGATGTTATTGTCAACGTTTTATGCTAGGTGTTCTGTTGTGTTATTTCTATATGATGTTAAATGCTCTGCAAAGCCGTTTGTTGCATTTGCAACTGTTGTGAAAGCGTTATATAAAGATGTATTATGTTGAATAGGTGATTGTACTTTAGTAACCAATTATTTTTCCCTGATTGTATCTGCTACGGAGGATTTTAAAGCGGTTTATGTGCTCATTTCATGTTTTTTTTTTAAAGAAATATTCACCAAGATAGTGTTGTTTTGTCACATTGCTACTGCAAGATCCCCCCCCCCCACACCACCACCACAACCTCACTGCAATAACCAAAAACACAGAGCAAAAATACCCCCCAAACTCTTTTTGCTCATTGAGATGAGCGAGCACAACAACAATAAAAAGTGTGTTTATCACCTCACTCAGTGAGGCATTTATTTGAGCCCAGTGCTGGACTGATATGACCCAGAGTCTGTCAATAGTCACATCCACTTCCTGTTATTGTCTCTGGCAGTAGGATGGCTGAGGCCACTCACACAGAGCTCTTCCGATGGATTTACTCTGATGGAGCGGCAGCAGACAAATTGATTTCAGTGGAAGGGCAGAGATCGCCTGGTGCAGTGTGTGACATTTGTGTGAACAAGTAGTGAAATTGATCCCTTCTCTTTCTCCTGTCCTGCGTTCAAAGCTGTATTTACGAGAGGTAAATGAAGGGAAAGGTCAAATGGTTTGTCATGATAGCCTGATAGGATTTGGATGTTTGTAATTACCGGACTATAGAAAGTGCTCGATTCATTGCTTCTGTTAGATTTGATTTGACTTTTTATTAGGTCTCCCATAGGAGAAACTTGTTTGAAATTTATATACTTACTGTGGTATCACTGTGTGTGTGTGTGTGTGTGTGTGTGTGTGTGTGTGTGTGTGTGTGTGTGTGTGTGTGTGTGTGTGTGTGTGTGGAGCCATCTGATCCTTAAGAGTCATACGTCTTCTGTTTGTGTGTCTGTCTGTCTATCGATCTATCCATCTATTTATCTATCTATATTTGCAAAGATCATTTTATTTAGATCACCAAAATATGTTCATCCTGTTTCAATTCCAAGAACATACACAGTCAAACCTCGGTTTTCGAACGTCTCTGTTCTTGACCAAATCGGTTTTTGACCAAAAATTTCGATTTTTTTTTTATGCCTCGGATTACGACCGAAAATCGGTTCTCGACCAAAGTGAGTGCACTTGAATGCGCCACTTGACTCCTCTCGCCTTCCTTACACGAGGAAGTGACGCTTCCTCGTGTAGCGTTCCATTGTGAGCAGACGTGTTCAATAAAGATTTTTCTTTAAAAAAAGAGTGTGGTTTCGGTTTTCGAACAGCCTTCTGGAACGGATTAGGGTCGAAAACCGAGGTATGACTGTAATGTCATATTTTCTAAATTGAGTCATACAGTGAAATAATGTTCCTCAGTGTAAATCACAATCTAGCATTGCTATCTCTCTGCAGCGATTTTTGATTTAGTGCTCTTGTATTGAATATCATTCAGTTGTCCATGTCTACCCAATGTTCTGGCCCAGTGAATGTAGCCTAGATTTCTGTCACTAAATTATGAAGTCATTCTTGAGTGTCAACAGGTTAGACCTCGACTATTACCTAATTGCCTACGGAAGTTTGCACTGCACTTAACAGAGTAAGTGCGTCTTCTGCATCAGTTACTTATGCGCACATCAGGCAGGCAGTTTGTCTGGATGAGTTCCAGCAACATTTCTGTGTGCCTGCCTGCGCCGTTGGTCAGGCATGAGTAACAACTACAACAAGAACATACAGATATGGCAGGTAAAAGTTGTTTACATACTTAAGACGGTTGTAGGCAACATTCAATAATAAAGGACATCTATTCATTATTTTTCAGTCAACAAAACCCTCTAAATAATTATCATAACGCAATCTAAAAATGTCATTCCGGCAAGAATGATTGTGCTTTTTGTAATGCGTGATTAGGATTAGCGACACGGAAGGCATGTCTTTTTCTGCCTGACTCCCTAAGCACCAGCTCCTGGGTCTCATTGCCTCTCTTCTGAGTTGACCTGAAGGTTAATATTCAGACAGGTGGAAAAAAATCTTCCACCTCAATATAGGGCTAATTTTTTACCTTTTTCCAACTAATAGATAACCAGGGCCTCGTGTGCTGGGGCAAGTGAAGAGAACTTGGAAAAACGAAGTGACTCTTCCTCTGGAAATCCTGGATCCTCTACCCTGTCCACCAACATGACCAACGTGGTGATCGTCAAGGAGGGATGGCTGCATAAAAGAGGTACAAATCTGTTCTTTGAAACGTATGTTTTATGTTCGATTTTAATGTAATATACAGGATAACACATGTAGATGTTAAATGTTCATGATCTGAAGTACAGAAGAGCCTATAACACAAGCTGTCTTTATTTTGAAGACAATTACATAATGTGTGGCGGGTTGAGTTGCACTGTTGTGTTTTTACAAATCCCATTTCTGAATATTCTCAGTTGTAAAAAATGGTTAACCTCTCTTAGTAATGACACAGTAGTCGAATGTGGGTTTGAATATTTCCAGAAACTCTTATGTTCTTTTCGTACACTGTTTGTAGCCACGGGCCTTTTTTCGAAATCAAAAAAATACAGAAACAAAACATCAAAGTACATGTAAGAATCATTTGATTCTCACATGATATGCTGTCAAATGTTTTGGGCTACTTAAGCGGCATATGTTTCTCTGAATATTCTTAAGCTGTTCAGGTGTTCTACTTTGTAAAATAAGTTGGGGTTAAGATGACAGATGCTATGCCGATGAAATATCCTGTGATGATAACATTCAATTGCTAGCACTTGCACGGCTGCAATTCAGTTGCAGCGTATTGCACAGTCATCATCACCACATGCACTAAAACTTGTCCCAAGCATGCAAATCTTTCGATATAAAAACAAATTAGCAGTCATAACCGCACACAACAAACCAAATAGAGGAATCCGATTCTCCGAAACTACCTCTTTCTAAACAAAGGTGTCAGACAAGACAGTCAAACATAGCTTATTTCTCGTCTTCGGCTGCATTTCTAACCCAACTGGGAGAGGGAGAATAACATACGCATCACTTATAAAGTGCTAAATAACCCAAATGTCTTTCTTGGTTTTCCTCGATGCAACGCTTTTCAGATTTTGCAGGGATCTGTATCATGATCTTTGACCGACATTAAATATTTCGGAAATATGAATTTTCACCTTAACTCAGGTAACTAATTGTCACATACAGTATACAGAAATGTTAAAACAATTCAAAGTGTATAATATTATCACTGAAATCTTCTAATGTAAATTGCCACGCAGTCTCCCGTGGGCTTCATTGCAGTGCTCTGACATAGCTGTGTGGTGTGGCGGGTGTTAGCCCTGTTGTTTGGATGAAGAGGCATTCCTCGCATACCTGCTGACTTTGAGTGCTTTATGTGTGCACACTATCTCAGCCCTCCAACCACAGCTGTCCCTCAGAGTCCACCACCACCAGAGGCTACAGTAAATGTGATAAGCAAGCTGTCTGAGACCAGTGATGACTCTTAAGGCCCCGGGCCAAGGAATCAGGCTTTTCCTGGAATGGGGGTAAAACCGTGATTCTGGCTCAGGGGTTAAGGTGCTGAGAGAAAGTCACAAGAACTTTTTCTGGAACTCCATACCAGAGCTGCTATTGTGTTGGATGCTGACGATATGCTTTTGAACTACAGAATCGAACATTACATTTTAAATGTCTTCAAATATATTTTGCCATGTAAAGAATAAAGAGATAATGCTTTACCATCTACACTAAAATGCAGAGATGTACCAAGAGGGAAAAAAAGCTCGTTTTTCAAGAATAGAAAACTGTTTTACACGCTACTGTGAGTCTTTGCAGTCGTCTCCATGTGTCTTACTGAGCGTGGAGAGCTGTCACACTCATACAAATTGACCACATTCACAAGTAAAGCTGAATGATTTGGGGGGGTGGACTAATTGCAACCCTTTTCCCCACCCCGATTCAGTTTAAAATTTCCTTTCCATAAGATGAGCCTATTTGTAGAATTTAGAGGTGCAATAATTAATCAACAACTACTCACTTATCAAATTAATAGATGACTTAATTGATTAGCCATCGAGGGACCTTTTTTCATTGTCCAGATCCTTGAAACTTCAGCCTCTGGAAAGCACACAGATAATCAAAATCAGACAATCGTAAACATCGGTTTTTACTTTGGAAGACAACAATCAACATTTTCTACATGTTAAGTGTCAAACCATCTCCTGAATCGTAATTAATTTATTTAAATGTTATTTTAAGGGCTGTTCATCTTGCCCTTATCTGGGATCAGGTTGCTCCCTCTACCGAGGCATTTCATCCAGCACTTCCAGCGCAACCTTGAGGCGTTCCCGTGCCAGCCGAGAAGCTAGATGTGCCTTCGTTTTGGACAGGCAATAGTCTTCCATTTGAGTTCTGTTTAGAGCCAGATGCCCAAGCCGCTTCATGGCAATCAAATAAAAAAGAAATCTTATTGTCATTGCACGTCACAAGTACAGAGCAGCAAAAATCATGACTTTGTTTCAACTGGCCCAAGGAAGATACAAAGACAGTGACACCATCTGGCTCCTCTTGATGTTGATCTGTTCTGACCCCCGTCCCAGATCTCGCCCTATCTCTAAGGGAGATGCCGGGCAACCTGCGGAGGATATTCATTTTGGCAGCTTCTATCCGTGATCACCTTCTTTCGGTCACGACCCACAGTTAATGATTGTAGGCTCGGCTCCTTCAGAGGTCACTGCTAATACTGCACCGATTCACCTGTTTACCGCTCCCATCTTCACTCACCTGAACAAGAACAAGTGCTTAAGAACTTGAATAAGACTCCAATATACCCCAGTGTGTGAACATATCCACTTGTGGCTGAATCTTTGGTAGTTCATGAGAAGGCGGACCCACGTTGTCTCTTTGGGCTGTGCATAGCAGGGCCGGTCAGCTGGCGCACCCAGGCCTGGTTTCAGAGTGGGGCCGGCAGCATTATTAACAAGCTGTGACAAAATATGCGTCAAACGTGGGTATGCTGTTGTGATGTTCACAATGTCACTTGTATCTCAGCACTTCACTTTATCTCCGCCGCTGCCTGGAGTCACATAACGGACAATTTTTGAATGGTTTAACTGTGTTGGTCTTGTTGCCGAAATTGAGAAAGTCCTTGATGTTGCTCTTGCGTCAAACTGTGTTTAAAAAGAGAACAGGAACATCCTTTGAGTGGAAGAGAAATGTTTGATTGTAAAACCTCAGAATTGAGTTTTGTCATTTGTTTTCCCTGCCCTCCCTCATACTTGGCGAATTGTGCCACCCATTCATAGTCTCAGGGGCATAGATGATAGGATACGATAAAAAGCATTGGTAAAAATATAACTAAAACAGCTGTGAAATAGTGACTAATAAATAAACAGTCATGCCGAGTTGCTGAAAATGTGCTCATACACCCTGGCAGGCTCAGGTTCAAACTGTGACAACGGTCTACTTGTGACATTAAACAAACAACATTTCAGGAACAGTGAGTTGGCACACTGTCACAGTCGAGCAGCTGTGCCCTATGAAGTGTCACCAAGAACCTTTTGCGTTTTGATTGGAGGGCGTCCGCCTGACTTTTTGACAGCAAGGCTTTCTGTGTCACGTCACTGTCATGCGGTCTTTGCCCTAGAGCCACCGCACAGAAGGTGAACCTCTAGTAGCCATGTCTCGCTGCCCATCACCTCAGCATCTCGCCTCCCACGTTGCACCTTGAACAGGGTTGACTGTGGTGGTGGCCACCCAATTGCCTCGCGGCTCCCTGAGGGTGTCGTAACAGCTTGTTTTTACCGCATTCAAATGTCTGCAATGCTCATTCTGCACACTCCACATTAATTTGTTGACAAGTGATAACCCTTCGTGGACATTTTGTTCGTTCCGTGGACTTGGTTTGACTTCAAACTATTTTGTCAAAGATCTTCCTCTGAATGGCTTGAAAAGCTGGTTTTCTGCTGCAGCATGACTACTCCACTTGTCACATGCACAGTTGGACAAGTTTAACTTCATCACACCACCTTGGACTTGGACTCAAGTTCTCTTATCAACGTCAGTGACTGCTGACATCACAGATGTTTGTAAGATTCATTTCAAAATCATGTAGAAAGTCTGGAGTGAGGAGGGGGTGCATTGTAGTCATGGGGAAGCCTCACACTTGTGAGCATGCTTTGGTTGTGCCGGTGCCAAGCAGTGGCTGGCGTTGTCCGCGGGTCACCGCAGTCGGCGCGGGGCTGAATGGGAGGAGGCTACGGTTCCACACTCTCCGTGAGTTCCGTCTGTGTTTTAGGACAATACTTAGCGGTGACCATATTTCAAATTTCATTTGGGTGAAATAGCAAAAGCTCGTGGCTAAAATGTTGCAAGCATTGCGTACCGTGTCGGGTACATTCAGATGGTGAATTTGATCCAAATTATTCTCTTTGTTCATTCCCTCTTCCAACTGTCATTTTTTTGCTATATTTCAGTCCAAAGTGGGTTCACACTCGTCGCGGGGTGTGCGACGGGCCTTGAGTTTTTTCATCATTCTTCATTCATCGATCCATGCATTCATTTTCTTCCGCTTATCTGAGGTCAGGTCGTGGAGGCATCATCTTAAGGATGGAAGCCCAGGCTTCCCGCTCCCCGTCCTGAAGCATTCCCAACTGATAGACATAAGTCACTCCAGCGTGTCCTGCCTCCTGCTTCTTGGACATGAATGGAACAACTCAACAGGGAGGCGCCCTGGAGGGCATCCTGATCAGATGCCCGAACCACCTCATCTTGCTAGCTTGGGAAGACACTTGGGGAATGCCGTTATCAAGAGTCAGAGAATCATTCGTATTTACTGGGTGGATATGGACAGTGCAATACTTGTTCTTTTCGAGGTCTTATTTCCAGGGGCACCCTTTAAATGTGCTCCTGCTTCTAGCGGGCACAGGAATGGAGCACTGTGTCATTTCCTTTAGCAAGTGTGTTTTTCTAAAGTTCCTGTCAAATGCGGAGCATCGTCCAACATCAAAGAGGCAGATTGTGGGTTCCCTAGTTTCCAGGGAAGTGCTCTGGCCAAGAGCTCAGTGAAGCTCAACCGAACAGCGCTTGTCTGTGCTCTCCTTTTCCCTGGCCCTTGTGTGTTTGACTCATTTGCTCGTTGACAAGTATAAAGAGCCGGCCCCCTCGTTAGACTAACGAAGGCCACAACAACTGTTGGAAGTGGGTAGCCGGCTCAGCTGGCTCCAACTCAAGCGGGAAGGGGGCAGCGGGTTGGGAAAGGAGGGAACATAGCATTAGGTATTGTGAGAGAAAGATAGAGGGGCAGGCAAAAGACTGAGACAGAAGTTAAACAGTGACTCTGTGATGTTCCCAGAACATTGTTCACTGACCCAATCCGCCTCACAAGAGTGCATGAAAGTGCGTGAGATGCTACAGTTTCACTGCTCTTGGCTCTGATTTGGACTTCATTAGCTGATTGCCACGTTTGTCGGTCCTGCGACTCATGGACACACACTCGTGAGCGGTCTGGTCTTCCAAGCGAGACCATGTAGGTGGTCCAGGAGATGGCATGAGAGTTTTCACTACCATTTCACGCGACACAAAATATTTAATCATACTAATTGTGAAAAGTGCAACTGTAAAAGTCGTACAATCACGAGTGGATGAAAAATGTACTTGCAGTCCCTCGAAATTTTGAAGCTAAATGGGACCCTTCTGGTGCAGTCTGGAGCCCTGCTCTGTCGGCAGGGTCCGGCAGCAGAGGGTGTCACACCGGGAAGCCAAAATCTTCTGGCCGTCGGCATGGACCTCCTGCTTTCTGTAATAGGAAGCAGTCTTCCTGCTAAATGTGGTGGAGAGAAGTAAATGGCTGTGCTGCAGCTGTCTGCTGGTTGTTGTGCATCATAGGAGGACCAGGAGGCTGAGGAAGGTGGTAGCTCCACTGCTTACCTCTTCTCACGGCAAGCCAACTGTGCTGAATTTGCTTTGCAGAGTCCGCTTTGCCTCATATATACATATACACACTCTGTAATTTCCGGACAACAAAGCACATCAGATTAAAAGCCGCGACAGCTACATTTAGTCATAAAAACGCATTTTTACGTACATTGGTCGCTTTGTATTAATAGCTGTGGGCCTCCACGTTATAACATGGGATATTTGCAAAGAAAAGAGGTCACACAGGTAGACAGTTAAAAAAAAACAAACAAAAAAACATCTCGTTACATCATAGCATCCAAGAACCTCGCTGTCTCTCATTGTCACACAAGACCAATACACAGACGAGCTTCACCACGCTGCAGTGCAGCCTTTGGAAACCAGTTTGTTATGTGTTTGGGAGACGCAGGGGAAGCACGGATTTATTATATATTAGTCTGTGAGGTGAAGGGCAGAATTGCTGTCCTGCCCGTTGCCAGTGATGGTGGGAGTCAGTTGCCAAACAAACAACAGAGAGACGCTGGCCAAGTTCCCAAGGTATGCCAGACATTTTTAAATGCTATGGGGGCTTGCAGTCGTTTAGAAAAGACAACAAAAACTGTTCAAATAAACCACTCCGGGAAAACGAAAGCCGCCTGCTGGCCATGCCATATTCAGCTATGTCATGCAGCAGAGGCTTTACAGTTACAAGACCAATGTTGGTTTATTTGAGGCAGCTCTTGTCAGTCCAGTTTTGTTAATATCGGGCCGATGAATATTACATTTTTTTCCCCCAATATCAGTCACCTGTCCGATAGTTATTGCGCATTCCAACAAAGGTCTCCCTCTTCTACTATTTCAAGTTAGTCATTTTGCCTCTGTCTGCCCCCTCCTGCTGAAATCCCGCAAGTCTGTCCCCACTTCCAGAATCCCACAACTCTGTTGCTAGGATAATGACCCTGCTGACAACTCAGTCCTATTGCGGAAGTGACAGTGGACCAGACAGCGCGTTACCTCTGTCTCCAACATCAATCACATCACTGCCACCAGATTTTACAATGTATAATGAATAACGGTGATATTCAGCTATTTGCAGAAAAATAGTTGACTCTGTACTGTGTGTATCCTCCACGTAGGTTTATTCTGTTTCTAAAATATACTCATGAACCCATTCACGAAATGGTAAATATTTTGGAAATGGCATTTGATGATCATGTAAATATGTTTCTGTTACGCCCTGGTCATTAAGAGTTCACTGCACTAATTAGCTTAAAACTAAAGCTTTTCTTGTTTGGCATGCGGTTACCAGGTTGGTTAAACTATATCCATAGACTGCTTGTTTACCCATAGAAAGGGGGGCAACTCTCAACCCTCGTGTCGCAGGGGGGGAACTACCCACAGTCTCTATGGTAATCAGCAGGTGTCACTCACCACAGAGAAGAAGCGAGGGCTTTCTTATGAGCGTGAGAAAGAGGCGCAGCTTCCCTCTCACCCCCCCACCCTGCTTCCTTCCTTTTTTATCCTGTTGGGGTAGCAGCGGCAACCACAGTGATGGAGCAAAAGATGTGTAAAAGGAGGCGATAGAGAAGGCTACATAGAGGCAGGGGTGGCCCTTCCCTGCAACCTGTTGATACCACTGCCAAAGCTCTGGCATTGAAGTACCGCATACAGCTGCATACGACCAGGAAGAACCAACAAAGTGGTTTCAGAACACAGGACGTGAGAAATCAGAAAGAGAGGGGAGAAGAGTGTGGCCTGGTAAGGATGGAATGTGGACTTAATGGTGAGATAGATGGATACAGTGAGGTAATGGGTGAGTAATAGGTGTCCTTGCAATGCGAGAGGCCCAACCCATAACTCTGGGCCCAGTGCATTCTCGAGTTGCTGGTTTTGAAGGCTCAATAGTGACCCCTTACATCAGGAAGACCTCGTCTCCTGTGGAAGCAGGCCGCCTGTGGCTCATTGAGATGCAGGGCACTTGGTGGCAGGCTGCAGCTGCAGCCGACAGGCAGAACACGGCAGAAAAGGGCTGAGGGGATGGCAGGGTGGCTGTGGGAGGCGGGGGGGGGGGGGGGATGGGCCCAGTGCATTCTCGAGTTGCTGGTTTTGAAGGCTCAATAGTGACCCCTTACATCAGGAAGACCTCGTCTCCTGTGGAAGCAGGCCGCCTGTGGCTCATTGAGATGCAGGGCACTTGGTGGCAGGCTGCAGCTGCAGCCGACAGGCAGAACACGGCAGAAAAGGGCTGAGGGGATGGCAGGGTGGCTGTGGGAGGCGGGGGGGGGGGAGTATTAGGGGGACAACAAAAGGCAGCAACCCCCTCCTCCAATGCTATGGAGTTTAAATTCTCTAATCCTCCACCTCCCTCCCTCCTCCCATCACCTCATCCGATTCTCACCACTCACACAAACACACACATACTCTGTTCATGTAGTTAGCACTCGCTCCCTTCCTCTCATCCCCGAGCCATGAATGGCCAGGCGCGGACAAAGACCAACAGCAGCCCCCCTCAGGAAGTCCGACCTCTGGGTGTGGGCACTGAGAGCCGGATTTTGTCTGACACTCTGTGGTACCCCTCACTGTGTTAGTGCGCATTCACCCGGTCGTAGTTTGTATCTCACCACATATGAGAGGATTTCAATATTTTTTTTACAGGTGCTAAAAAAATCACTTGAATCACCTCAAAAGTCATGGAACAGATTTGCAATGTCGTTCTTAATTCAGTTGCATGCCTTTTTGTGGGTGATGGGGTGACTTAATGAGACCGCACTGAATTGAAAATGGACAAAAACATCATTTTTACCGCTCTTTTACATGACAACTGGCATTTTGGGACCTTAAAATCATTTTATGTCTCAAATGGTCGAAAAATGCATGTTTTGAAAGAGAGTTTTACCGTTCCCGTCTGTAAAATTTGCGTGGAAATGGACTTGCCGATTGCATTCAGTTGAAGTAAATGTAGCTCACCAAAGTCTACAACATCACTGAAGGGTATTCAAAAGGCTGTCAACTCCTGGGGGGTACAGGCAGATGATGGCGAGCATGGGCATTGTATTAATTCATTTCTTTCTTTCTTTACTAAAACTATTGGCCTGTTATGCACCAAACAGTCTTGGGATTGTTTTGACAATCTTGTGCATATGTAAAAGTTTTCAACACCAATTGAGTCCTCAACATTCCTGTCGAGGTCATGTAGAGACAGACTGAACTGGAGTCTCCTCAGAAACTCTCTGTTCTCTCCCCCCCTTCACATTTTTACTTTATTAATCCCCCTTCATCCAATCAGACTTTACAGTTGCTGACTGTCAAGCCCTCCGTATCCAAAATGAATTTTGCATGTAAAAGAAGTGCATTCCTATCATCTGCTTGTCCCCTACCAATAACGTTTTAAGTCCAGAATCCTAGTGTACAATGGTTTCCTCGCATGAACCTCGATGACGTGAATAATGTTTGCGATAAGTTTTTACCTCTGTCCTCGTTTCAACTGTGTTCAAATCGCAGACCATCGAGGCATTGGCCGTTGGATTTTTCACATACGTGGGTATATTATATCAACAAATATGACAACTTGCCCTGATGTGCAGCCGTGGCCAAACCTGTTCTTTTCCTCTCTACCTAGGGATGATCAGGTTTGGGGTATGGAGGGTGTGTCAGTGGCAGGTTGTAGCTGCCGTACAGCAGTTGGCAAATAAAGATAAATTCTGTTTGTTTGGCAGTGGTTCTCTCTTCATTATTTTCCACTTTGCCCAGTGCGCATCCGCGACCTCAGCAGCTGCTTGTCATGTAAAGACACTCTATCAGTCCCTGACAGCTTTTCCCCGAAACACACACAGAGTACACACAGCGAATACACACTCCGCTTGCAGTTGTACATATGTGGGGAACATATGTAGTGATCTGTCTCACTACTCTGCTCAGTTCTTTGCCCACGATGAGGCTTTCTCGCCCCCACTACTTCAGTCATTTTTCTTCTGGCATCAGATCTGTCTTCTTCTGGCATACGGCCAGTTTTATTGAGCAATGCTTTACTGGCAATGCTTGGGCTTTCTCTTTTTCAAAATGTAAATGTGTCACAGCAGTTTCACACTAAGACTTGTCACATAGAGGTCGTAGTCGCAATGTCTATTGGCTCGTTTCCCGTATTGGAGTACACAACATCAAATAAGAGGTGGCTTACTGGAAGGATATGTTGATGAACTAAAAGCAGAAGGCTCTCATGTTATTTATGGGATCTATCGTCTATTGTCAACGGTCCGTACTTTGTTCTGCACTCTAGTGAGGATGTGCGTAGTGTCCTTTGCAGAGCACTGACATGTAGCTTTACCTTTTAAAAACATCATTAATCCTGTGAAATGGTGAATGTGGACATGTGTGTGTTTTCACAGGGCCCACAGTCGCAAAACCGCAGCCCTGCAAATAAGTACTGTAGTGCGCGTGTTCGTAACAATTAAAAAGCTTAACCATCGGTCTCACATTTTGTCATCCCCTCGCACAAGAGATGCACTGTGTGTGGAAAGCCGAGTACAAGTGGAAGGGGAAGTAGCGTAAATAGGAAGCTCTCAAGGGTCATCTTTGTTGTTTTGGCAGACTGTTTGTGGGGGAGGCATTAAGGGGGGTGGTTTTGGGGGGTGTTTGCTTTGCAGAATTGCAGAGACACAAACTCAGACAACCGGATGCGACTACTTCCACTCTTGTCATGTGATCACCTTTGTGGTCGCGAAGGAAGCCGTGCTGTATGTTAACACCATCGATTAATTGTTGAATTTAAAATCATCCGTATTCTTGAGAATTCCAGCTTCTCAAGTGTAAATATTCTCCAATTTCTGTAGTCGTCCATGAAAGCAGACTGATTGTCTTGGTGATTAATGAGAATAAAACATTAGAATTGATTCTGGAAAACAGGTATCAAATTTTTTGCCAGTTTTTCTGACATTACACATCAAACCAGTCACTGAATTATGATACTTTTTTTTTTATTTTCTGCACCTTCAATTTGAAATACCGTTCTCTTTTTTTAATAAGAGAATGGAAATTAAAACAAATTTTTAAATCTGATAAATCGACCAAATATACGCAGTATGTTTACAATATACATGTCTAGTGGCTAGTTTACACTTCAAATCTTTGCTTTAATATCACTTGTTCTGCCTCAAAACCAAAGTTTGCTGAAATATTTTGCAATTCAGAGTAATGAAAATTAAATCTATTATTATTATGAATATTAGTTTTAACAAAATCCGCTCTTGGGGCAAAGAGAATACTGATGTTGATTATATTATGACCACAAATGTTCCACAGTGTTTTGGTTTTTCAGAAAAAACAATAAATTGCCACATTTTTTCCACTGAGAGCTCTCCAAAAAAAACTTATTACAGTCTTTTAACACTATCTTGTATCATTCTAGCCAACTGATGACTATTACGTACCTAACAAAGAGTACAAGTAAAAATTGGAATGCTTCTACTCTTCCTGAAATCCATCCAGTCGAACATTGAGGTGAACATCATCTGAACTGTATGAAGGCATCTACACGCTCAGAAAAGGTTTCAACCCCAAGTGCTACATTCCTTCGTGTGCATGTACTGTGTGTGGCCTCCCCATAGCGACCAGACAAATTGTCCGTATTGCCATTTATATCACAGTTACATAACTGAGGCGCAGGTAGTCTTCATTTCTTTGAATGGCGGGTGTCCATGTGACTTGAGGCCAGCTCTCCGAACAGATATGATCCATGAGTAGCTGTCTAATACATAGAGTATGGAACGGTACATCAACCCTGTTGAATTCTGCCACCCGCGAAACCCAATGTATTTATTTATTGCCCAATGTGAGGCATATCTGATTTTTTTTCCATGTCAATGTCAACATTACGATTAAAAAAAAAAATTCCAAGTCTGTCACAGGCCTCTTTGATATGCGTATAGCAAACAGATATGTATCTGGTGCGACTGCAGTTAGGACGCTCAGATCGCACTTAGCTGACCGACACATCATCAAAATTGAACAAAACAGAAAAGCAGGGAGCAGAAAACAGTCAATGTCGAAAAGATGCCTTGGAGCTCATGGACATATTCAATTCAAGCATAAAGTCTGTGAAATTGCCACAAATGAGTCAGGACTGAGAACCTATGCAAGGCACAATCGCGACTTTTATTCCTTCCACAATCGCCCTGCTCGACTGTACTTATTTGTACATGAAAATATCCATTTATTTTGAATTGAAGAATGCGAATGAGAGCTTGCTGAAGATGTTGTTTATATCTGCTATGTTACCTTTGTTTGTAATGCTGGTGTCACATTACGACATGTCAGCATTGTGCACATACTGTCCTGAGTGTGGACTGGCATGCATTATAACTTGGGGATATAGGTCAGCCAAAACTGACCACAGAGTGAGAGACCAGCTGGAGCCCAGATGATGGGACCTGACCAAAGGAAGGCAACTGATGTGTGTGGTGGACATCTGATACTTCAGTGACTGTATGTATTCTTACTCATTTTAGATGTCAGCTGTTTTTCTGTCACCACCGTGATGAAGTCAGTTTGATAACCTCGTGATCAGTTAATCCTTAGCTGTGAAAACCTTTTGCTCAATGAATTCTTATCTTCAGAAAAAAAAATGCTGAAAAATGAACTCAATTTTGACAGATGATGGAGGATCTGATTTAAATGGGATACATTTGCTGCAACAGTGCAAACTCTGCAGAAAACCGGATGAAAAACGATCTATTTTGTACTGATGAGAAATGTGAGACATCTGCTGCGGATTGAAGACAGAAGTGTATTGGACTATGGGGCAGATGTTTTGTCTTCAGGCCAACACCTTCTCAATAAGTTTTGACAGCCCATTTAGAGAGTGCTTCATTCTTATCCGGTCAACTCTGCCAGAATGTCCGTACTTTACTTAAGTGTCTTAAGCGTCTGTCTCATCCCGGAAATCTATTTGGACTTTATCCCACTAGAGTTTCTTGCTCTTGTCATTATGTGGTCCAAGGAAATGTGCTGCAGGAAGCGGAAGTCCATTATTTTATGTCAAAAAAGTGCAAGTCTGAAAATGTGACATTTAGTCAGGCAGTGGTAATGTTTTTTTTCCCCTTTTAAATTATTTTGAAGGATGAATACAAAATAGGGTGGTATCACAACTGATGGTGTGAAACAGATCCCTTATCAGTTTTTACGTGTCCCTGAAAGAGCAACAGAAGCTTATATTGATAGATACCCGATGCGTGTGTGTCTCTCTCTCTCTCTCTCTCTCTCTCTCTCTCTTGCATCACACACACCACTTCTGTGTGAGAGGAAATGGGGCAATTAAGGACAGCTTGCTACGACTCTGCATGGGGCTAATATGTGTCTCCATAATTAAAAATGAATTACTCTTTTCCTTTATAAATATTCAAGTCCCCATTGCACCGTGTATGTACCGTTGCCTTGCTATGGTACGTAGGCTAGTTCACCCTCCCCCCGCCCCCATCTGCACAACATCTGGTGCAGCATTTCCTGAAGCATCACCAGAATAAATTGAGTTTTGTTGGAGATGGACACGCATGACTTGAAGTTACGGATGTTGTCGTCAACTCGAACCGGCCTTTTGGCAAATGCATTGCTGCTGTTTACAAAACCACTGAAACAGTGGACTGAGTCAAACAAAGAATCTACTATAGTCAGATGCAACCATGTTTTTCACTTTTCCACTGCCTAGTACCTACTCAGTATGGCACAACTCCACTCGCTATCGATGCTTTTCACTGGCAGAAATGGACAAGCGATGTAATTGAACTTTGTTGTCCCAACAACACACTGTTTTTCGAATGCCGTCTATAGAGTGCAGCAAACTGCTATCCAGTGTTCCTCAGCTATTCAGATATTTAATTTATTTTAGTTTTGTTCATGTGGTGATATATAATTTTGCAAATCAATAATCAACAGAAAGTCTTACAAATAGGAACCTCGCCCTGCTATGAATCGTGAAAATCTGACACTCTGTAATTGACACAACCAAAGTTCAAATCCTCAACTCAGTTCATCACAGTTTGTTGGTACCGATATGGTGCTTAAGCAATACTTTTGTCCATATGAAGCTCCTCAGTTCACCTCGACTTAGTTCCCTGGCACCATGATGCCGCAAGATGGTGCCAAAGTAGTAATTTAATTACTTTGGCCCAAGAACAAAAACATTGACTCGATGATAACAAATGAGTGCATTGGGGAATGCCGATACAGAACATAGAAACAGTGATTATGCGAGCGGAACAGTGCAAACAAATATGAAGCTGCTGGTTTTGGGCCAACGCTGTCAATATACAGCATTGTCTAAGCCGCGGGGGTTGAATAAAGCTGGGGTGGGGGGTGAGTTTTGACTTATAAGTTTGAGCTTTACAGAATATAATTTTTATGAACAGCGCCCCCTCTGCGAACTCAACAAAACTTCTCTTTGTCCATTGTGCGTAGTGTCGGCCAAGCAGTTAGACATTTCAAATATTCGAAGGGCCAGCGACGTGACTTTTCTGTGAAGGAGACACACGGACAGAGCTAAGGGTCCTGACTTGGACTCAAAACCATTTGTGCTGCAGCTGACCTACAGTAAAAGAAAGGTGGTGACAAGATGGTCATTTGGAACACCAGAACAGCATAGTAATGACCACATCGCAGGAAAGGGTTGCACCAAGGAGAATTCAAAGAAAAAAAAGCGAGAACACAATTCCTTCATGCTTCAAATTACTGCAAAAACATTTGCACACTCAGAAACGAAATACCGCACATCGTTGTGCTTGCCCAGTTTTTTCTAAAGTATTTTGTCATATTCTCTAATTTTGACATTTTCTGTCATCCCAGGAGAATACATCAAGACCTGGAGGCCAAGGTATTTTCTTCTGAAGAGTGATGGTACATTCATTGGCTATAAAGAGCGACCTCAAGATGTCGACCAGTTGGAAACTCCCTTAAATAACTTCTCCGTCGCACGTGAGTATTTACTTTCAAAGAAACCACTGCATCCAACCCCTTCCCAAATTCCTGGCAGCTTGTTTTCTCCATACTTGCGCTGTTGTAACAGTTCAGTATGTTCACAAAATTTTCAATTACAGCAGATGTCTCTCTTGCTTGAAAGAGTGATTTTATTCGGAACTGACTTTAAATATCTAAATGGACTATAGGATTGCGGTATAAAAAAATGACTTGTGTATTTGTCTTTACAGTGTTTACATTTTTTTATTAGACCACCTGTCGGAACAAAAAAAGGAGGCAATCCAGCATCATTAATTGCTTTAACAGGGAATTTCACAATTTCAGTCAGCTCTCAATGTTTATCATTTTTGAAGAAATTTCAAACTGAATTCCCTCACCCCAAATTGATCTTCTGTTCAAGAATGCAAATCAAAACCTACCATTTGAATCTGAATAAAAATAAATAAAGACATAAATAAAAAATAACTTATTTTGAAAGTACGTGATAGAATTAAAAATATGTTTGTAAAAGACCTTCATGCTGGTGTATTAACTTCGGATGTTTGAAACCACTTTTTTCAGACTTCTACAAGTGCGAGTACCAGTGAGTCTTGAGTACTCACCAATCCAGACTACCGATATGTTAGTATTCTTTATCCATAAAAGTTCAGTTAGCGCAATGGTAAATAATTGTTGACGAAGATGTTTCTTTCCTTCTTCATGGCGATTCACCAATTTGTCAAACCGCCGCAATGTTGCTCCAACCACTGGCGGGGAGGACTCAGTCAATATCAGATTATTTTTGTTTTTGTGTCTTAACTCATTCAGTGGCATTTTAGGGCATTTTAACTTTTTCAAGACCCAGGAAGTTCAGTTTTTTTTTTTTTTTTTTAATCAGTGGATTAAGGCCAGTCCTTGCCCCTCCCATCCCCATTGAAAAATGTGATGAACAGTAATACTTGGCGTTGTCAGCGATTTAAGTTTGGTGGCCGGTATTCTCCGCCTTCATGAGCACCTGATATTTTGAAATATTGGCCTGATCCGATACCTAGGATGGGTACTCAGCCATCCCTCGTATTAGCTATTGCAGAAAGTTACTACATTTATTTGGGTTCTTACCAATGTCTGCTAATTAGGGGTAGCTGTGGCACAAACATTAAATTGGGTGGTGGTGTAATACGTTTGGTAAGCACTGTTAAACTGAAATGGTTTCGAAATATTAGCAAATGAGTTTCACTCTGTCTTGTATCTTAATTTTGCTTCAAACTTGTTTTCTTGGCTGCTGGCATTAATAAATTTCCTCTATGCATCTTCTCCGGTATTGTGCACACATGTAGAAACGCCGAAAGCTTCCCAGGAAAATCCATCTTCAAAAAGTTGCTGTGTTCAATTCAGTCTTCCAATGACTGAACTCTGCAATTAGACAGCCCACTGTTCGTTGAAATGTTTCCTCTCAGACGCTTTTGAGTTATTGTGGCTATTAGCCGCCTGACTTCTATAAATCTGCTCTGAGGCGCTGCCGCCATCAGCGGTCGCTTTGCTTTTCTGAGACCACGGCGCAGAGGACACGTGGCGCGTCGCTGCCGACGAGGGCGCGGCAGCTGGATTGTGTTCCAACCCTCACAGAGCCATGTTGGGTCTCAGTGGTGGTCCACTCTGCTGTCCTCCATCCATCAGATTGAGGGTATTTTGTGTCGTATTCCAACACATGCTGACATTTTTCATTTGGCAGCAGATGTTAACGCAAAAGAGGATCAGAAGGAAATCTCTGCTCCCTGAATGCACCTATTATTGGATTATTAAAACATGAATACATTTTACCAAAGACACGGCAAAGAACATTATTACCATATTTTTTGGAATATAAATCACACTTTTTGTTTCATACTTTGGCTGGTGCTGCGATTAATAGGCAGGCACAACTTGTCTAAATTACTGTAAAATCAGAGCTCAAACTGGCACGCAAAATCCCCATTCAATAATTATGTTGGCTTCCTTTTGGCGGTTGGCAAACACTTTTTGTGTATTGCGGCCGGTGGCCAGAAGGTGGTAGTACGGCACCTAAAGTATTTGCCAACGCCAAAAGAAAGTATAAGAAAAACAACAAAAGAACAACAACAAACACCACTCTCGCACCCCCCTCCCTCTCATTAATTTCGTTGTTATTTGGTTTCACATCAACAGTCAGTCAACAATATTAATTTTAAAAAAAAATGCTCTTTTGAAACGCCAACAAATCTGAGGTCGGCCAGCTTTCCGTAAGGAATTGTTCAACTCTCACTTTATTGTTTAAGTATGGTAGTAGTGTTTTTCTCTACCTGAGTACTGTTACTTTCCAAATTAGATAACAGTGTGGGGTTTTTTTTTTTTGGTGGAGATAAAGATAAATGGCTATAACTGTGGATCTTTCTCTTCCCTTTGCTCCCCTTCTCTTCGTCTCCCCTTTCCAACTGCTGCCTCATTTTATGGCCAGAATGCCAGCTGATGAAGACAGAACGACCTAAGCCCAATACATTTATCATCCGATGCCTGCAGTGGACCACTGTCATCGAGCGCACCTTCCATGTTGACACCCCCGAGGAGAGGCAAGTGAGAAACATGGCATTTTCGGCTCACAGAGAAGCAAAAGACAAATTGTGTACATGCAGGGTACACGTCCCTGTTGCTTACTTGGAAGCATCGAAATAAGAATATGAATATTATGTTAAAGCATTAGTTTATTTAAACTTGCAGAGAATGATGAACAAGTGGGGTCACTTTTGTTTGAGACACTCAGATTATTTTGAAGCAGCCTTCAAGCGCTCTGTGGTCCATGTCCACTTGTGCTGGAATAGCACGCTGCAGTGTACTTAGTTTAAAAAAAAAAAAAAAAATACACTCTCTATCGAAACTATAATATTTTACTTTTTTTAAGTTAAGATTTCTCATAAGAATATGAATATTATGTTAACGCATTAGTTTATTTAAACTTGCAGAGGAGAATGATGAACAAGTGGGGTGACTTTTGTTTGAGAGACTCAGATTATTTTGAAGCAGCCTTCAAGCGCTCTGTGGTCCATGTCCACCTGTGCTGCAATAGCACGCTGCAGTGTCCTCTGTAAAATAAGAACAATATTTCTTAAACTACCAATCTCAACTATATTATTTTAGTTTTTGTAACTTTATTGGTTGAGTGTTTTTTGGGACTATCATCTTGAATATACAGTACCTCTTCTTTTCTGCTGCTTTGCGAATGGCCGGCACCTCACGTCTTTTTAATGTGTCAAGCCTAGAATTGGTTGATGGCTGTCTCACAAGGGAGGCAGCCTGTGCCCGTTGTGATTTTAGGACCGTAATTCCGTAAATCCTCCTACCGGGAGTTGTGGACAGTAGTTAAAACTCGGATGTAGCCCGATGCTGTGATCTTCTTTAGACTTGAAACAAACGAAGCCTGATTGAACATCACCACTGTATGTGGGAGACAAGTAGTGCGCTCCATTTTATCTCAAGATGTGATCAGTTAGCAACAGTCCGTTTCCCCGCAGTCAATGGATTCGTTGACGAGCCATCAGTCGAGCGTGCTCTCAGTGAAATTATCGTCATCGAGTGGACTTAAAAGTGGCTCGCAAGCGATGTTGATATCTGTTTTCTCATCCGCTTGTCCTCAAAAGAGTCGCGGGTTCATACTAGCAGTGAAATTGTACATTATTGAATGACTGAAGGATGACAATTTTTTTTTTCGATTCTGCTCAAGAATTGGCTTGTATTCGTGCAATGTCGGTTTCTGTTCATTTTCTCCAACTTTTGATGATGACTCTCAAAATTTGACCCAAGTCAAACCTTCCCCCTTTTGGCAATTAGATGGAACAATTTTCAATGCATCGTCTTTACTAATTGTGATTCTCTCATTGCATGCATCTTTCCAGGCGTCGGAAAGTCATGTCTATTACTACAGTTCACAGACAAGAGGTTTCAGCCTGTTCACGACCTCACCATTGGTAAGGCAGTCTGTTTTCTACATATATTTATTTCCCAGTCAAGATAAGCGGTACAGAATAGGGATTGATGTGTGCGATCACCCTGACTTCAAATAGATTGAGCTTATGTGTTCATACTGATTTGTTGGCTATGAATATTTGAGTTTTAAAAGCCCACATTTTTCAAAATCTCTAAGGCTCAAGATAATGACCGCAGTCATCTACTACGTCCAATCTTCCGAGATTCAAACTTTTGTTCCTGAATACTTCAGCGGCAGTTCGCCAACACCACACATGAGAGCCATCGTTATTTCAAAAGAAAAAAAAAGAAAAACGGCACATTATTTCAAATTGACGCTGCAGAAAAGTGCACAAACTGTGTCCCAGAGCTCGTAAATAAATGATGAGTTATACTGTATATATGTCTATATTTTACACTGAATGTATCAAAAACCTTAGCTATAGCCATGGAGCAGCACCCCAAGCACATTCAGATGTATGCCCTACAACAGCAACCAAATGGGCCTTATTTCAAAACACAAACACTTGAAGCTTATTCATTAAATTATTGCCATATTTGTAGTGAGTGCAAGTTAAGTTTATTTACGCACCACATTTGCACGTTTGAACATAGCTTTAACTAAACAAAGACTATACAAAATATAACCTTGCACTGAATAAAAGCCATAACGCACGCACACAAGTGAAGAACAAAATGATTTCTTTGGATAGTTGTAAATGTTCAGTGCCTTATAAATGAAATGTATTGTTATTGTTGTTATTATCATTCCAATTTGGGCATTTTTGTCACACGGAGCAGTGCGCACGCGTTGGACGCAAAGACGAAGGGTCCAAATCTGTAGCGTGGATTGAATCAGCCCCGACCACGGGCCATTTACCTCTTTTATAATTTCTCAACTCACAAGTCCAGTTCGTCGTAATCCTCTTTACTACGTGGAGTACATACTCCATACTTGAACACAAATCTGAGATGAATTGTGATCTAGGATTTTTGCTTCTTTAACTACCCTTCCCGAAAAGCAGACAGGGTACAGAGCTACAGATGGGGCCAAAAACCGTCTTTTAGTTTAACAAGTGTTCCCAACAGCACAATCTTTTCTTCAGTGAACACACAATTTGCTCCCCACTATACCAGAATCGTAAAAGATTGCAATCATTGCAAGTCACATGCAACATGACCATCAGCAGCATGTACAGTGTAATAGACTAAACATGCAATTTCGCGCCAGCTACTTGGGTTCTTAGGAAATCAGGCCTCATGTGTGTCCTTGTTCTTATGCCATTCATCATCTCCTTTATTGCACAGTACAGGGTACAGAGCTAGAGATGGGGCCAAAAACCCTCTTTTAGTTTAACAAGTATTCCCAACGGCACAATCTTTTATTCAGTGAACACACAATTTGCTCCCCACTATACCAGAATCGTAAAAGATTGCAATCATTGCAAGTCACATGCAACATGACCATCAGCAGCATGTACAGTGTAATAGACTAAACATGCAATTTCGCGCCAGCTACTTGGGTTCTTAGGAAATCAGGCCTCATGTGTGTCCTTGTTCTTATGCCATTCATCATCTCCTTTATTGCACTTTGCCCTCCGCTCGCACGACTTGCTCTAACCTTCCTTCAGCACTTGTCAGCGTCTTTGAGGCTCCCAACATCAGCCCTGAGTACCGTAACTTAGCACCAGATAACATGTCCACCACCAGACATCCCAGCCCCCCCATGTGTGCCATGACAAAAAGGTCCAAGGCCACCGGATTGGATGTCCCTCACGCAACCATTTCTAACCTTCTCTTTAGCGCAGGGGTTAAAGGTTAACCAAGGCACAACCACATATGGGCTGAACCATTAGAATGGGAATTGCACGGTGGCTGAAGCAGCGCATCAAATGCCACTTTGTTGGGAGTGGGCTTGTGTGCCCTGTCGAGTTTTAAGTATGAGTTTGTTTGTAATCAGATGCCACTCTCTGTCCTCTGGCTCTCCAGACTATGCACGACTTTGAATACCTCAAACTCCTGGGAAAAGGCACTTTTGGCAAAGTTATCCTGGTAAAGGAGAAGGCCACGGGACGCTACTATGCCATGAAGATCCTGAAAAAGGAGGTGATCGTAGCAAAGGTGAGTGGTTGCCAGTGAGATAGCAAAGCAGAGAAAAGACCGGGGTGGGGGGAGGACACTGGAGCAATGACTTGATACCGAACCTTTGTGGGAGTCAGTTGCACAAATGCTCTTTGTGGATTCTTTTTCCAGGATGAAGTGGCGCACACACTCACAGAAAACAGAGTCCTCCAGAATTCAAAACACCCCTTCTTGACAGTAAGGAACCCCTTTATATACCTGAACTAAACTTATTGTAGTTTAATAAAGACGCTCGGTGATTATTTAGTCTAGCAGCATCCATTTAGTAAAATGAGGAATGTTTGGAAGTGCTACTAGCCAACAAAGCCACAAGCTGAGCTAGACCTTTTGATTACAGTCGTTATATTTTGAGTCCACAATGTACAACTGTACTTAACCTACTATGACTAGTACAAATACTTTGCAAAGTAGAACATTAAGGCCAATGGCTTCATTTTAAAATACAGTGTAACCATGTTTAAAAACAAAAACAAAACAAAACAAAAAAAAAAACGATTTTGTTCATTCAGCGACAACAGAACACAACAAATCGGGCGTGGTGGCCAGTGTAATTGGTAACAATAACATCGGTCGACTAATTTTTTTTCCACACTATTTGCACGGTATTTTTTTGGTGTATTCTTGCGCATGAGTCAACAGGAATTGAAAGGCACGCAGTTCAGCTCCAGGCATTTCATGTTCTGCGAAGCAAACCGCGAATAAGTTGTTGCGTCTATGTCATCCTCAAATGTTCAAAGGCAATTGTCTACGTATAATTGGTCATTTGTACCATCTTCTCATGAACGTAGTGAAGCTTTTCAAGTGTAAAAATAATTCATTGAAAAATGATTTGGTACTTGAGTGCTCAGGTGTCCACGTAACAACCATACTAACATGTAACAACAGAGTAGACGACGATTTTCACCCGTCTCCTGTGAACAAAGTCAAATGCAGAAGAGTTTGATTCGAAGCATATATCATTTTTAACTTTTTCACAAGTTTGGTTTTGGGCTCACATGTCAAACTTCTGGACCATGTTTCCTGAGAAACACCCTCTTACATTTTACATCCAGCTGTATTAAATAATAGAAACAAATAATTACTTTTTTTTTCTCGTCTACAGGGACTGAAATACTCTTTCCAAACACACGACCGCCTTTGCTTTGTCATGGAATATGCGAACGGCGGTGAGGTAAACTGTTTTGGACTATTTTAGTAGTTGATAAGAACTCGTAGGTCAGTTGTTGTTATTTTCCCCTGGAATAACAGAACCCCTCTGTCTCCTTGCTGCCAATCGCTTTCGTTTCCCCTTCAGCTTTTCTTCCACCTTTCAAGGGATCGTGTCTTCTCAGAGGAGCGTGCTCGGTTCTATGGTGCAGAGATTGTGTCTGCGCTTGACTACTTGCACGCCGAAAGAAACGTGGTCTACCGCGATCTAAAGGTAGATGTTGATCCTTGTCCTGTCCCATCCTTGCTTCTCACGTCTCTTTTTAGTGATCCAGTTAAGGAATGAGCTGATCACAGTTTGTTCTGGGAAATGTTTGTGTTGAGCTCTGAGTGATTCACAGCAAGCATCTGTAGCTCTACCACTCCCAGCTGATAGACCAGCCCGGTCAGCATAGCACTCTCACCCCCAATTCCCTGACTGTTTCCCTTGGGTTTATGAGGCGGTATCTCAGTCTGCCAAGCTGCTACTGAAAATGCCAATGTAGCAGGATTGGAAGATGTGCTGACTCGCCCGGCATTACTGGACACGTGTGAGCTACAGCGGCCTGACTTAAATGAAGTCAAAGATAAGGCGCTAGCACGTGGGGATACTGAAAGGCCATGTTGTCTTATTTCACGAGCTGAAGAATGTTCATTAGTTTACCACACGTAGCCATCTATCAGGAGTGCCGCAGATATCATAAAACTGGCTTCAAAACCACAATGTTCATAATGTTTGGGAAATCAGTGGTCGCTAAAGTGTGTATTCCTGTTTGTTTAAACAGGCTTTTTCCATCTGGTTATAAATCCTAAATGTAATTTGTGAAAGCAGAAGAGAAAGATAATTTGACAGAGTTTACTGAAAACACTGATGAATATCGAATATAGACCAAAAAAAATCTCGTTTACTATGTTCATACAATTTGAGAAGCATATGCCTTTTTTTTGTCATATTCCCCGCAGTTGGAAAATCTGATGCTGGATAAAGATGGACACATCAAGATAACAGATTTTGGCCTTTGTAAGGAGGGGATCAAAGATGGTGCCACCATGAAGACTTTCTGTGGAACACCAGAGTACCTTGCACCTGAGGTAACCCGATTGCGTTTCTCTATTACAGTAATGCATTTTTTTTTTTTTTATGATTGTGTTTCTCTATTTCATAATGCAGTTTTTTTTTTAAACAGACAAATACTATATATTTCCAAGCTCCTACAGTTACAGCATTCCAAAGACATTTACCAAAACGCTCGTGGTGGAAAGAGGCGCTAAGCGCAAAAGAATCAGTGTGTCCGGGTTATATGAACTGCTGTCTATAATTTCGAAGAAGTCTAAGCTTTGTTTTGAAGTCATTTAGAAGTAAGCGTGTGCCACCCTGTCACGTGCAACCTGAGTAGACCCGAAACAAATTTGCAGCGTGTCGCTGGACATCAGTTGTTCAGAAGCATGTGGAAGAAAAGGCAGCTGTTGTGAAATGCCTTTCTAATCTCCAGCAGAAGTCTGTCCTTTAATGAGTGTGGCGTGCGCCAGGGCAGAGCAGCCTGCTCTCATATTTGCTGTATGGGGAGGGTGTGGCTATTCCCTATTGCGTGCAGGTATGACCAGTCTTATACAGCGAGGCCGTGTAACTTGATAGTGCATTGTGAGCGTGGGTAGCGTTTATGTGAGGGGAAGAACACGCGCATTTGACTGATGGTGTAAAAATGTTTCTCCGGGAGAAGCATGTGCGTGTTGACGCAGTTGCCTTATCGTTGTTTTTAGCCCCCCATTTGGAATTTTCTTGCTGGGGGGTGGTAGTGGAGGAGCAGGGTGTCATTGGCCGGCAGCCCCTCAGGAAACGTGAGCTTCTGCCCCTGGAATAAGACCGCAATGGCTACAGCTGTTGTGCAGCATCAGGGGAGCCATACATTGACCTGGGAGGAACCAGAGTCACTGTGCTCACTTTTTCCCTGCGATATTGTAACGTATATATTCCCATTAATATGGGTCAGAACAAAGCACCTTAAACCATATTGACCAGAAGATTCAAAACACTTGAGCCAGCCTAATACGTGAACACGTACTCCCTTTACACAAACTTGGACAGCCGTGCTCTCATCTCCACTGAGATGCCCAGCGTATGACAGCTCCAGCCGAGAGCAAGGAGACATCGGGGGCTGTTTCCATGGCAACGGGGTTGCTGCCGAGCGTCTCTATGGAGTGCAGCCCAGGCAGTGTTACAGGTTGTTCTGCAGTAAACAATGACCTTGTTGTGTGTGAGCTGCACAGGAATGTTGAAACGTCTGGGAATATTTCATTCAGATCAGGAGTAGGCGGGTCACTTTTATTAAAAGTATTTGTAGTAGGAAAGCCACAGTGGATCGAGCGTCAACTGATTAAACGGGCTTTGGGTATATCTTTTAGTGATGATGGCGATTTTTATATATTTATTTATTTTTTTGCCCAACTTAAAACCTGTCAAAATCAATCTGCCCGCATGAAAAGTAATGCCGGAGGTGGTATGATGGCTTCTAAATACTGTATTAGGCAGTTTGAGACAACGGCAAAAGACTGAAGAAAGTCCGAAAAAGGAATATTATCAACCCTAGTGAGTCAACTGAATAAAAAAAAAAAATGTTGGTACATGCTTCTTCCTTAACAACTGTGCCATATCGTGTTTGTAATGTAATAAAAAAATATGTTTTTTTGGGGTTTTTTTTAAATGCCGTACAATACCATATATGTGGGGCCTCAAAAAGTATTTTTTCCGGATAAGGACACCAGAGGTCAGAGTTTCTCTGTTGCAGCATTTTTATATCAGTGCGAGGGTCACTCGCCAGGTGAGTAGGTTTAAGTTTTGGCCAAGATGATCCCAAGTTATAAAATTGAGCACTTAATCATGACTGGTGTCACCCTCCTTTGGTGGATAATGTGTGTTAACGTTCACAAATATTTTGGTTTTCTTGTATCTCCGCTCTTCTCTGCCCTTTTTTTTTCCACTGCTCATTGGTGGTGTAAGAGTGTTAGAGTCAGGGGACCGAGCAGGCAGTCCTGGTTACGTATATGAGGGATGAGCTTGACTCCTGTGCTCCTGGCAGCTTCACAGCTGTGGCACTCTTCTACATATATGGGGCAGCTGCGGGCCCAGCTGTCGCACGGTATGAATCACACGACAGCAAAGCTGGAAATAGAGACGGCCTAGTAATCCAAACCCCACTCGGGCTTCACGTTACTCCTCCCTGCTCACCCGGTCGGTCATCCTCCGCTGTGCTCGCAGGCACATGTGTGCGCACACGCGGCAGTCCTGTTCCTTTTAGGGACACATGCGATCATCTGTTTTCCAGGACACTCCCGGCCCGCACGCTGTTGTGTCCATATCTAATTCTATAAAGCCCCCCACATCCTTGAACTGAAGTTGCTATTCTTGGGTGGGAATTAACCCACCATCGTTCTCCTTGAGCTTTAAGAGAACAGACTGTTCTCTTAGTCTTTATTTCACCTTCAACATCCGCCTGGAGAGGTAGAATCCAGTACAAGTCCCCGGGGACCTTGGAACAACTGTGCTCAGCAGCACATTATTCATTCAACAGGTTGCATTCTTCAGTGAGCACACCACCAGTAGAGTCCGTTTCATTAATTGTTTCCTATGAGACAAAATCGTTTGTTTTTTTTGACCAATGATTTGCGCATTTGGTTTGTGTACAGCGGCCCGATCTGTGTTTTTTGCCTGTTTTTTATTTTATTTTATTTTCCAAGTGGCCCGCACACCTAAACAGCTTGTTGACGTGTATGTGCGAAAGGGCCCTAGGGTGATTAAATATGCAGAGCTACTGGGGAAACACTATCCTCCCTCCTAATATGAGATGTGAGTCGTGGTTGGCCCCGGCCTGCCTCCAAACCACAGGTCAGCGGGGAGAGCAGGTGATTTTGGTAGCACATTAAGGAGCAACAGTTGCTCTTGGATTTTTGCACTCATCACCCGCATGATTTGGGACACCAGTTAAACACAAATATTTTGTTTACGTTATCTGGCGACTCGAGACGGGTGACGCTTTACTTCACAGTTGGGTGTACCACCCATTCCATTGCAGACTCAAATCACAAATAAACATATACTGTAGTCATGTTAAATGAGCCAATATCTTGCATTGAGCATTTTTATCTTTTCCCAAAGGCACATTCTTGTATTGGACCAGCTGTAAATGCACAAGTTTATTGTGAATCTCCAAGGTACTTGAGGACAACGACTATGGCCGTGCTGTGGACTGGTGGGGTCTTGGCGTGGTGATGTACGAGATGATGTGTGGCAGGCTGCCTTTCTACAACCAGGACCACGAGAAGCTGTTTGAGCTCATCCTCATGGAAGACATCCGCTTCCCACGGACACTCGGTCTAGAGGCGCGCTCGCTGCTCTCTGGACTCCTCAAGAAGGACCCCATGCAGAGGTGAGGTATCTCCACATTATGGTCAACAGCAATGAATCAACATACTATTATTTTTGCCGTTTCATGCTCGTCATTATCCCGGAATAGTCCACTGTGCGATTTTATGATTTGTGTACATTCATTGTACTGTTGAATAAAAAAAAATTATTTGAAATGAATGGAAAAAATGTGTTCCTACAATGTTGAAATACTGGATCATTGGAACTGTTATTGGAATCAAGTCTTGAAAAATGGCAATTTAAAAGCAATGAAAAAAAAAATCTAACAAAAAAAAAAAATGCCAGTTTTTCAATTGCACTTATTTTTGAATGTCCTTGTTGCTTTATGCATCCAGGCTAGGTGGTGGTCCTCATGATGCCAAGGAAATCATGCAGCACAAGTTCTTTGCCGGGATTGAATGGCAAGACGTTTACGAGAAAAAAGTGAGTTTTACGGACACTTAATGAAAGATGAAAGCCTGTGCCATAATTCTAACAACTTTTTTCCTCACTGACACGTTTCTACTCTCACCCATTTGTCTGAAACAGTTGGTCCCGCCGTTCAAGCCCCAAGTTACCTCAGAGACGGACACGCGATATTTTGATGAGGAGTTCACCGCGCAAACCATCACGATTACGCCACCTGGACAAGGTAATCCCAAATATTAAAATGTTATTCTTATAATAGCTAGTTTTAATCCACCGTTATGTTCAACACATACTCCTTTTCCTAAACAGTCTGTGATTTTTATTTATTTTATTATTATTGTATCGATTCATTGTTCCAGCATTGAGCCATGACAGTCTTCATCTCATCCCCCACTAAGTCTCTCATTAATAAAGAAACTATTGTGGCTGTATAAGGCCTCTCTTTTGAGACAAGTCTGCCCTCTCCTGGAGAGCCTGCAGGGTGTACTTTGAAAAGTCACCCTATTGGCTCCTGGGTTTACGTTGGTCCAACAGACAGTAGTTCAAGATTACCAAGTGCGATTTCCTACTTTGCTCAGTGGCATAAAAATACATCCGCACACAGTACAGGAACATATTCTCAGTTATAACTGTGACCCCTTTTTATTTTTATTTTTTTTGTAGGCTTTTAACGTAATCGCCCTCAAAGTCAGGGAACGTCGTATGGTTTTACCTTCATGGTTGTGTTGGACTGCATTTTTTGGTCACGACCCACTTAAGATAAGTGTCTGTTTTTTGTGCAACCGTAGGCTTTTAACGTAATCGCCTTCAAAAGTGAGGGAACGTATGGTTTTACCTTCATGGTTGTGTTAGACCGCATTTTTGGTCACCACCCACTTAAGATAAGTGTCTGTTTTTTGTGCAACCCAGACGAGAACATGGAGTCTTTCGACAGTGAGCGGAGACCCCACTTCCCCCAGTTCTCCTACTCTGCGAGTGGGGTGGCCTGACCGACACTTACACTTTCCTCAATCATCCCCCTCAATCCCTTCCCTTCAAGCCGACTGCATCCTCCAAAAAGACTGGGGCCCGTCGATTGTTCCTCACCTTCCTTGCTCAAGGAAGGACCAAGTTCATGAAGACACAGAGCTCTCTCACGCCCACCACCACCACCGTCACCACCCCACCCAAATCGCCCACCTGCGCCACCACTATTCGAAATTTAACACTAGACTTCATTTCCTGGCTGTTTAGCGAGCGGGCATCCACACATCAGCACCTATGTCGTAAAAATTGGACCACTGCCTTAAGTTTCAAGAAGCACTGTTATATTTTTCGAACCCAAGTAAACCGAAATCAACCATTTCAAGTAGAGATTACAAATACGGTGGACCAAAGTTCTGTCGGTAATCTGGTGTGCTCGTTGCTTGCCTCCTCTGCAATTCAAAATTAAACCTTCGACATTTTGGGGGAGCTTCAAAAGTTAACGTTTGAAATAAAGGTCATATGTCTTGCATACGTCCCTTGTTGTAAACACCCTCATTGAGTCTGATCGAGTAAAGGTCTGATATGCAAAGAATGGCAAAGTTTTGGAGACTGTTAACTCATTCACTGCCCACCGTTTTCAAAAGACAACCGTTAAGAGCGCCAGGCATTTTAAGGAATTTTGCCAGATTTTTCAAGATCTACGAAGTGAAAGAAAGAAATAGTAGACTGTTCTTTCACGAGGAAAAATAGATTGCCTATCTTTTTCCATTATTTAGTAATCGGCAGTAGAACATACAAGAGTCTTGAAATTCCGAAAAAACATTTCAAACTGGCTTTTGATAGATGAAACCGAACAGTGACATTAATCATGATATTCTTGATTTTTGTGATACTGTACTTCTAACATCTAAACCAGCAACAATAATTAGGAATAGCTTTTTGATTCTAAAATGAATTACGGATTTGGCCATATACAAGTGTTGTAAGGGATGCTAATCACCAGACTGCCAGTCCATCAGGGGCTGGCTTAGATTGTTCAGTGGCCGTCATGCATGTCATATCCTCAGGTAAGACCTCAGTTGTACGTTGTCACATTTATAACAAACACACCCTTCTGCTAATTACCACAATACATACTAACCATATACAGCACATTACCTGTTAAAAATGCCTCAACTTGTGCGGGCGACTACCGCCTTTATGTCCTCTGGCCCCGTGTACAGGGCCGATCTCAAATCCAAAATGGTACTCGCTGCGACATCTTGGCGGTTGTGCCTCATTTACCATTCTTCCCAACTTGAAATTCTCAGTAGAACAGCATCAGTGCCACATCCACCCCTTCATGTGTGGGAAAAAAACAAAACATCAAAGACGTTAAACTACGTCTTTGGCACTGAATGTTTGGAATCTAAAAGATGTGACAACATCTTTGGCACTGAGTGAGTTAACGTCCACCTCTTAGCCAGCTAGTCCTAAGTGTTTGCACACAGATATGTGTCCTCTTGAAATAAAATGAAATCGTCTTGTTCTCATTGCATTTCTGTCTGAAATCTCAATGCTGCACAGTGAACACCTCCGGGTTTCCCAAAGATCCGGATCAGTCGAGCCCTTGCTGACCCCTCGGAACCTCTTCCCTCCTGTAGAGTTTTTCTCCTAGTAGAGTATTGGGTGTTTCTCATCCAGTACTTCCTCTGCAGCCTCAGTGAGGTCACAAACACGATACATTTCTGTCGTAACACAAAGTGGGCTTCAGGGGAAAAAAACACATCAAAAGTAACCTTTCGTTTGCCTCTTGTGGGAGTTTATGTCCGGTCCCCTACTTCTTATTTATGAAACCAGCATTTAAATATTAAGTTTTCATGTGCCAATGAAATGCACCTTGCTACCCCACAATGATTGTATCTGGATTTTGTTTTAGTGGTTGGAAAAGACTAAATTAGCTTATGATATAATATTCAAGTGTTGTGGATGAATTACAAAAAAAAACTTTTTTTAAATGTTTCTGAAGCTAAACTGTGATCTATGAGATCCAACACGTGTATTTAAAGTATGATTAGAGGTTTTCATTGTGGTTAAGATGACAGATAATCATTTTTCAAAAGTGCATTATGCCTTCTTGAATGTAACGATGTTTGTTTTCACTTCAAAAAAACCTTCTTTTGTTAAATATGATTGTTGCTTATTCCTATGCACACACCCTTCTTGCTGTCACCTTCTGAAAAATAGGGAAATTTGTTTGACATTTTTTGTTTTTTATTGCAACTTTTTGTACCTGCCCTACCATATCCGCAAGACTGAGGACACCAGCTTTCGTAAACAAATAATATAAACTTTGTACACAGTTTTTAAATTGTTTCTTTCAACCTGATGGAATAAAAGGTCTTAACAATCCAGTGTGTAGTCTTTTTTTTTTCTTCTACTGTTTGAAGGTCTGGACAAAAAGTATCTTTTCCCTTAGAGTTCTCATCGTGAAAAATGTAGCTTTATACTGTATTATTTAAAGGCAGAAACATTGAGTCGACGTATATACTGAATTTAAAAACAGGCCTTTCTCAATAAGAATAGTATCAGTGTTTGATTCTAAACCATCCAGCCAACCATTTTCCAATCCGCTTATCCTCACAAGGGTTCCGGGGGGTGCTGGAGCCTCTTCCAGCCGTCTTCGGGCAGTAGGCGTGGGACACGCTGAACCGGTTGCCATCCAATCGCAGGACACACAGGGACAAACAACCATCCGTGTTCACACTCACACCGAGGGACAATTTAGAGTGTTCAATCTGCCTGCCATGCATGTTTTTGGAATGTGGGAAGAAACTGGAGTACCCGGAGAAAACCCACGCAGGCCCAGGGAACATGCAAACTCCACAGAATCCGGACCTGGAATTGAACCTCTGTACTGTGAGGTCGACGTGCGAACCAGTCGACCACCAGGCCACCCGTATACAGTAATGTGTTTTACTTTTTGAATTGAAATACTGAAATAAATGAAATATTCTGTTTTCATGAGATCCAGATGTGCACTGTGTCGGTGCACCTAATGATGTGGCTGATGATTGCGTTAAATGCTTTCAGCAGGAATATCCAACATTGATACCTTGAATCTCTGCAATTAAAAATCGCCATTTAAGCATGTTGTTTATGTACTGTTGGGCTCACTGATCTCGGCCAACAGACAAACATGGCTGATTTAAGTGAGAAAAATGCGCAAACAAAGGTTCTGGCTGTGTCTTGGCCGCGTACTCTATCTCTACAGGCCGCATTCAGGTCGTTGTCTGAGGCCCTGAAGCTGCTCAGACACAGGGAACCAAGCTCTTCCTCAATGCCTCGTCCAGATGGTACAGTCTCTGGAGCAGATGTTGACGGCCAGGCCTCGCAGTCTGTCTTTGGCAAGAAAGGATGCACGCCGCCAACACGACAAGCTTACCTGACAACCAGGTCTCATCTACCTCCAGCTGCGTGGCCTAAAACACACAAAATTGAAAACCAAGCAAACATATATACAGTAGATGACTTAGTTCAGCGCCGCCTAGGTGATGGTTCCAAATAGCAGTCAGTGTCAACACAGAACTCGCGGGCTTCCCCAAGAAAAGAAAAACAAACAAAAAAAGGTTGATTTACTTTCCACAGACAAAAAGTGTGACGATGTAACAGTTTCATACACTGATCAATTCATTCATCAAATGCCAATCTAATTTACTCTGATTTAAATGTTTCCGAACCAATTTTGAGCAATCGAAAATTTAAACTGAGTCTACGGCGTCATCTACTGGCCGTTTTGTCAACGTAATTTTTCACACCATCCGTTGATTGAAAAACGGTCAGAAATGATATGTAAATAAAAATAGCCATTCAACGACACGAGTTAACATCATTTGTTTTTTGAATACCTAAATATAAAGGAAAAAATAAAATACAAAATAAAGTTGAATGCAAATAATTTACCCATCAAACAATCTCTGCGCTTCTGTGAAACTGGACAAGTCATGGACGAAGATTGAATATAATACAACAATGCTTACGTTTTGGGTAACAATCAATCAAACTCACGTCTGAAAGTGGCGACTTTGGAGGTTTTTTTTCAATTACACATCAAAAGCTGAATTAAATTAAATTCAGTAACTACTTCACAATTACTTACTCATTTATTTTAACAGAGAAGCGGTTCGGATAATGAATGAAATTGTATCTATGTTTACGTTTTGTGTTTTATTTTTGTAAACGTTGATTCTCTATTCTCTTGTCTACGTGATAAAACAATGTCAACGTATATATTCCACGTTCACGTCAAAGACAAAAAAATGTTGCCTTTTTTTCTTTCCCGACCCAGTTCGTTTCAAATTGGAAATTTTACACAAGAGTGAGACCTCTTCAGTTGGAGATGGGTTTGACGGTACTTGTCAAGTGACGTCATGATGTCGGGAGGTGGAGAGGCGTCGGAGAGTTTCGCCTGGTTGTCATTCCCCTAAGGAAAAAAAAAAAAAGAGGGTGTGAGCAAAATCTACCTGGCTACCGTCACCTGGCGCCTACAGTGTACATGTTAGTTGTCGATCTTCAATTGTACGAAGACGCGCAACGCTGGCTTCGCTCAGGAGTAAGACGGAGAAGGCTTTACAGGTACGTGAAGTGCTCTCGGGGAATGTCGTGGGCAAAAGACTGGTTTCGGCCGCAACCAAAACAAGTCCATCAAGCCCGACTTCACTTCAAATAACATTGAGCTTAACGCTTAGGTGTAAAATATACAGTCGAAATCTGCCACGAGTTACAACTGCGAGGGAACACTTACAGGAAGCAACAATCCGGGAGCATTGGAAGTTTCCTTTTTAGCTGAAGTTCAACCAATGCCCTACATTCTTGCGACAGGTTTGAAACATACCAAAACAGAGATCGGAGAATTCATTTGAATGCGACTTCATTTCATAATCTGCGTTTGTGGTGTATTCGTCTACACACATCAGGCACACCTGTCAAGCCCCTTGCACTATTCTTTGCCAGTACAGTCGACTGCTAAACTCAAATACGTTACGTAGTGCATATGGGCTTTAGCAGTAACTGCCAGTCTGGAATTGTTTGGATAAACAGGTCTGACCTAGCAGAGATGAGCCAATGTTTCCCAACTTTTAATGAGCCAAGGCACATATTTAACCTTCGAGAAAATCTTAAGGCACAAAACCACACAAAAAAGTGAATAAACAGGTTATTTTTTTTTTTATTTGTAAGAAATACTGTAACTTGAGAAAGTCATTGGCTTCCTTGAACTTTCGACCTATTTTATTTATTTTTTTTGTGTTTGAAGAATCAAGACCCAGTGGGACCCAATCATGAAGTGGAACAAAATTCATGTGATTCTTTTTAACCTTTTTTTAGGAAAAGAAAAGAAAAGTGGGGCAGCAAAATAATTTAGCCTCCTTGAGGCTGAACAAAAGGTAGACGCACCTTTTGCTGCAATTTCAACTGCAAATCTTTTGGGATATGTCTCTATCAGTTTTGCACTTCCACAGACTGGGAAAAAAAACAGCCTCAGCTCAGGTAGATGAGATGAAGAGCATTTGAGAACAGCAGTTTTCAGATCTTTCCACAGATTCTCAAATAGATTCAGATCTGGACTTTCACTTGGCCATTCTAACGCTTGGATATGTTTAATTTTGAACCATTCCATTTTGGAAGTTGCTTTATGTTTAGGGTAATTATCTTCTTGAAAGGTAAACTTCCATCCCAGTCACAAGTCTTGGCAGACTCCAACAGGTTTTCTTCCAAAATGGCCCGGTAATTGGCTCCATCCATCCATCGTCCCATCATATTTAACCATCTTCCCTGTCCCTTCAAGCGAAAAGTCATGGTGCTCCTGTTATGTTTGACAGAGCAGATGGTGTGTTCATGGTGTTGTGCAATGTGACTTTACAATAAACAAACATACAATAAGATATTGTATTTTGCCCAAAAAGTTCATTTTTGGTTTCATCTGACCAGAGCACTTTCTTCCACGTTTGTTGTGTCTTATGGCAAACTTCTCACAGCACTTTTTTTGGGGCGGGTCGGGGGGCTGGCTTTCTTCTTGCCACTCTCCCATAAAGGCTAAATTTGTGTCCTTTCTTTACCGCTTCTTCCACGTTTGTTGTGTCTTATTTTATTTAACCAAAGAAAATGTAAGTTGGCAGTTGATTTCTGTCTTTCTTGGGATCCACTGATGTTCCAGGATGCCAAAAAGATCCTGACTCGCAGCACCAGGATGAGCGTGACGTCGTGGTTTCTCGTCAGCAGCTCAGGCACGCGCCACCGGTTGCCACGGGAGATGATCTTTGTTGGTCGGGATGACTGCGAGCTCATGCTGCAGGTGTGTGACTTTTGTGTGTTTTCGGAGCGAGGGCTCACCTAGGTGATGCCGCCGCATAGAAGGCCGAAGTTGACACAGCAAACAGCAGCGCGGTGTTACTTTAACCCTGACCGCCTCCCTCCATTAATGTCTTCAAAGATTATTAGAACGGCCCTTCTTGATGTGTGACAGGGCAGCCGCTTGCATTAATGTGTCAAGCAGACCAGGCACAGGCTCCCAGCATGCATTGCGATTGCGACGAGACCAAACTGGCCGTAGCCAACTGTGCACTAAGGTCTGAAACGTTCGACCAATCTGACTGTCCACAAAAAAAAAGTTTCCCCATTAAAAAGTGATGCAGTTGTTTCTTTTATTTTTTTAAGTGCTGCTTTACTCAGCACAAAACCACCCAAACTATTTAACACTTCTTTGAATATTTTCCATAGCTCTCCATATTCTGTGACACCGACAAAATCCTGTTTGGCATGAAAGCAGTATCAAATAACGCTGTGCCTTCCGACTCGCATATTTGGAATGCCCGAAGACAGCTGTAGTTTGGTAACTATCCAAGTCCTGGAGTCAGACTAGCAATTAGAACACATATCTTCCCTCCTTTGTCTTTGGTTTAGACTTCAGTGGCCTAGTTGCTGTTTCCTAGTGCTGCAGTCGACACATTCTCTCTGAAGAAATTTGTCTTCAGAGGCCTTAAAGTGAGGAATGTGTCATTGTTGCTGCACGGTTAACGTAATCAAGCCGGCGAGCTATTTTATTCAGACCACCGCCTCATGCAAGCGAGCCATAACGTTGTAAGCGCAGTTAGAATAACAGACAATGCACGTCAAATTGTCCTTTACTATGCGGATAAAAAGCTCATTGAAGGGTGCGAACGATTTTGCCTGGTCGGGATTTTTGTCATACAGAGGTCCCAGAGCGGAGAAATGAAAGCACATCGGTTCCGATTTCTCGCACGGTTTGCATATTCAGCAACGAATGAAGACACATTGAGACCAAACCACATTTACGTTAGTGATCTGAACGCCAGTGACTAAATCCTCCAATGGATCTTCTACCTGTATGTCAGGCGTGTTCAACCCTATCCCACCTCATCTTAATTGATCATTGCCCATAACGGAAATGTCTTTGTCTGTCTTTTGCAGTCTCGAAGTGTGGACAAACAGCACGCTGTGATCAACTACGACCCAAACGCAGATGAGCACATGGTGAAGGATCTGGGTAGCTTGAACGGGGTGAGTGAGTCTCGGCTGCCTCCGACCAGAGCGATAGAACCAGCCCCGGTTTGGTGCCAGTCCTTAATCACAAAAATGCTTTTGGGACAGCAACTGTAATCAAGTGCGTTTCTTTTCTAAACGTTGCCCCTGATCTCCTCTGTTGATCCTCTCTGCTGCCTCATTATCCACAATGGACTCCGAGTTGAGTGGTCAGTGTGGGTAGCTGATTGTTCTCCAAGAGAGTGTCTTTGGGCCGTGACAAACTAATCAGAGCGCAGCAGTGTGAGGACCCGTAACAGTAATTCAACTTGACTTCGATTATCTTCACTGACAGGACAGAGCAAAGATGCTCTTTCATTCTCCCCCCGATTACTGTTGTCGTGTAATATTTGATCATCAATGAGTAGTTTTTGCAGACGATGACATAATTCCAGTTTCGGTGCGATTACACGACACTTGAATGTGGTTTCGCTTTTATAGTTGACACTGTCCTTGCATAAGAACATAATCTCATCAGAGTTTCAGTCTACCACTGGATTAGCGTTGAATGGGAAAAGAGCCAATTGCAAAGCACCTTCTGCTATCTGTGAGCACATCATATGTGCGTTGATCAAAGAGGTCGACATCTGTGGTTTTTCTTCCAGACGTTCGTGAATGACCTTAGAATTCCGGACCAGACGTACATCACCCTCAAGCTTTCCGATGTCATTCGCTTTGGTTATGATATCCTTTTCGAAAAATGCCTTCAAACTGATGTCAATGATGTCAATGGATGAATTTAGACTCAACGTATCTCATGGCAAACTACACCCCGGCCTAAGCCTTCTGCCTAGGCTGGAATGAGGCACTAGCAGGCTAACTGCTTGCGTCACCGCTATTCGACATTTTCCCTTTGTTGGCCGTTAGCTTCGTCGGCATGTTAATTAATCCCTTGTGGTTTTTCCAGTCAGCCGTTTCAGATTATTGTCAAGTGTGAACTGAAAATCTCCTGTGCCCTTTGACCCCACCCTTTCAACTGAAATCTTGCGGGAGGTGGAATTTAGTTTTGATAACACGTCGGAAAGATCTTGGGAAGACGGTGACATTTCGAAATGTTTGTCACCACAACTGAATACACCGCGCGCAACGTTTGGCGTCACACCCTCTTTTCAAATATGTCTTTTTTTTTTTCTGTCCCAACTGCGTTCTACACTTGTGAAAAAGAACAAATGCCACAAAGTCTGTTTTATTTTTTTTAAAAAAAAAAAAAAATTAATGAACAAATGTTTGATCGGGTGCATGTTGTTGTTCTTTAACCGGCGCTCACATGCTCACGTATACATCCTGGAGAAGAGTCAACATAAGGTGCCAGAGGAGGCTCTTAAGGTCAGTAGGTTCGGCAGAATGTGTTCCTTTGGTATTTCATAAGTGAATCATCAATGCAGCCACGGCTTTGCTTCGAAAATGAACGACCCCGAGTAGATCGTCGTCGTGTTTGTGTACGGGGGGGAGGGACTTGTATCTCGAGCAGAACATTTTCGTAGCAGTTGTATCTTGTGCCTCACATCCTGTTTCCCTTTCTCACGCTGCGCAGCATGAGAAGTACACCAGCCAGTTGCAGCTCGGTCTCAAAGCCCTCGAGGCCCGCGTGAAGGACAAGCAGCAGGCTCACAGCCCGGAGAAGAGCAAAGAGGCTGTTTCCAATGCCAAGCTACCTCAGAAGGGCGAACGTAAAGCGCTTTCGCTTACAGGTATTAATGAGCCCTTACATAATCTCTGTTATCACAGGCGGCTACTTTGGAAACAGCTGTTCAGCTTGCGTGACAGGAACAGTTTTGAGTGCGAATTGATTTTAAAAGCATGTGAGCATGGCTCGAATGGCTGTGTTTTGTGCTTGCTCTTGCACAATCAGTCCAAATGCATGAAACGTTTTGTGAGCCGAGGTTTCCAAGTCTGTTGTCGGTCAAGAAATAGACTTCTGAAGTGTCTGCACGAGTCGACTTTAATTCGAAGTGAAGTCGCAGGAGGGGTGAAAAGGTGAAGGACAAAGTTCTTATCTGAGGCAGCCATGCCTGTCAGCTGACAAAGGAGGCCTTTTGGATGCACGCCCATGAAGGTTCTTAAAACGGTGTTTAAGGTCTCGCTGCCAACTCTTCACATGTATACGTATAGCTGATGTGTGGACTTAGGTCTCCCCGGAGGCTTTTTGGATGCACGCCCATAAAGGTTCTTAAAACGGTGTTTAGGTCTCACTGCCAGCTCTTCACATATATACGTATAGCTGATGTGTGGACTTAGGTCTCCCCTTGGAGTTGTTCTCAGGGCATCTAAGCTTCTGTGAGCTGCAGGAATTCTCAGCCAATCCTATTTTCCAACAACAGGCAAATAGTTCAAGAATTGTTAGGAAAGAAAGTGTGTTTGTCTGGACAAAAGCTCTTCCAGCTGTTCACATTGTTTGCTGCTCCATCGTAACCTCGATGCGAGCTGAGCGACGAATATGACTTGCGCTTAAAATAGGATTTTTAGGAACATCCTCGGCGAACACAAAATCATTCTCACTTACAAGCGACTGCTCGATGACTCAAAATCTCCCCACTTTGAGGAAATACGAGCTGCGGCACTTCGTCCTTTGATATTTTTTGTTTGGTTTTTTTGTGTTAGTCACGTGAACAAATCTGGCATGACTTTGTCTCAACTTCAAAGAGAGCTCCGAATATCTTTTCTGTGCTCTCTTGCGTGTTTTCCCATCCAGCTGCTCAGGATGTGGAGTTTGTCCAGTCCTGCCGCTGTCTGGAAGGGCGGGACCGTGCACATTTACAGGGTGTGGCTCATTAAAGCAGCAATTAGTTTGCCGCAATACTTGGCACGGTACTTGACTGTATATTGGAAACTATGACTTTGGAAAAGTAAAAGTGGAAAACTTTCCAATCCAGTTGAGACCGGAAGAGTGTTCTTACCTACAATAGAGCAAATCTACGTTTTTGAGTTTTGACACAAAAACGTAATTTGGTTATCCTAGCACGTACTGTCTTTTAGATGCAAGATTCCTTCATTTAGAAACAAAACAGTTATTCATTATACTGTATTCTTCTCCTCCCTTGAAGATTAGGATTAGCCTCATCCCCTCTTGTATCAGAAGGATTATCTTTATACAGCATGAATCATAGCATTTGGGTCACATGGATGACCCCATTTTTTTTTTTTTTGCCATCACCTTGCCACACATTTGTTGTAACATGATTCAAAACACATCCAAAAAAAAATTCAAATTTTTCCCTTTGTGAGCAAAGCTAATACGTTGCGTTTGTCTTTTAGCTTCTACAGATAAACCGATCTCCAAGCCAACTCCTCTTTATGGCCAACCATCCTGGTGGGGAGAAGATGAGGATCCAGCCACTAAAATCCACAACCGAAGCGGAAAAGCCACCGACCTTCAGACTTCAGGTCCGAGAATGCCTTTTGCAAATGTGTCTGACTGGGTTTATAGTTTTCATTTGTTTGATTATACAGATTACCTACACATCTGAGATCAGAACTGAATTAAAAATGACATGCTTTTCTGTGGCATCACGATCCGATGCCCTTTGTTGGGTCGGTGAAGGATGGAATAACATGCAGCCCAAGGCACATCTACCAGTTGTGGAATCTGAACCAGCCCTTACCACAGAAAGCCAGCGGGCATTGCCTGTTTGCCTCGTGCTGGGTTTTATGACCCTCTAAGCCGCTGGAGGGGGTAGGAAGCTTGATTGTAAGCCTCGTGTTGTGCAGCAGTCGGAGAGATTATATGAGCGATGTTGTGCTGCATTCAGCAGCTGTGAGCTGGACGTATTGATGTTTTTCTGTTTTGGTGATGATGTATATCGACAAGCCAATCGTCAAAATGCCTGCCGGCCAACGTTTGTGCAATGAGCCGACAGTAATTGCCCTGTGTTTGATTGGCCACCAATTACCCAAGTCCCTTTTGCCCAAATTCACAAATTAAACTGGGATAGGCTCCAGGCTTCCTGGGACCCTGAACAAGTGTTATGGAAAATGATTGGATGGCTGCGTGTGGTTCGTCTCATCTGAGAACGACAACAGCGTTAGTCAGCATTTCATGAATTACTTTTAACAGGAATCTGCGTCGATTGTTTGCGTCATTGGTTTGTTAGTTCTATACGTATGGACTACAGCGTGATGATGTTAATCCACAACGAATGATGTTTATTTTGTGTATCATATTCTTGTCCCCAGAATCTGTCCAAGAAGTTTCCAGATATGCGCTCGGCGGTTCTTTGTCTGAGAAACAGGCCAAGTCCATCTTCTCCTACCGCCAGGAGCCCAGCTACTTCGAGATTCCCAGAAAAGAGTTCCAGCAGCGGCTTTCCAAGAAACCAGAGTTGCAACTTCAGGAGGTTCCAACAAAGGACACTCAAGATCCCTCTGACCATGTCCCATCCACCCCCACTCCTCCCGTGGTCCAAAGCCATGCCTCCTTCACTATCGAATTTGACGAATGCACCCCAGGCAAAATGAAGATCAAGGACCATGTCACTAAGTTCTCCTTCCGTCAGCAGCGGAAGCCTCCTGCCGCTGAGGCTGAGAAGCTGGACGTATTGATGTTTTTCTGTTTTGGTGATGATGTATATCGACAAGCCAATCGTCAAAATGCCTGCCGGCCAACGTTTGTGCAATGAGCCGACAGTAATTGCCCTGTGTTTGATTGGCCACCAATTACCCAAGTCCCTTTTGCCCAAATTCACAAATTAAACTGGGATAGGCTCCAGGCTTCCTGGGACCCTGAACAAGTGTTATGGAAAATGATTGGATGGCTGCGTGTGGTTCGTCTCATCTGAGAACGACAACAGCGTTAGTCAGCATTTCATGAATTACTTTTAACAGGAATCTGCGTCGATTGTTTGCGTCATTGGTTTGTTAGTTCTATACGTATGGACTACAGCGTGATGATGTTAATCCACAACGAATGATGTTTATTTTGTGTATCATATTCTTGTCCCCAGAATCTGTCCAAGAAGTTTCCAGATATGCGCTCGGCGGTTCTTTGTCTGAGAAACAGGCCAAGTCCATCTTCTCCTACCGCCAGGAGCCCAGCTACTTCGAGATTCCCAGAAAAGAGTTCCAGCAGCGGCTTTCCAAGAAACCAGAGTTGCAACTTCAGGAGGTTCCAACAAAGGACACTCAAGATCCCTCTGACCATGTCCCATCCACCCCCACTCCTCCCGTGGTCCAAAGCCATGCCTCCTTCACTATCGAATTTGACGAATGCACCCCAGGCAAAATGAAGATCAAGGACCATGTCACTAAGTTCTCCTTCCGTCAGCAGCGGAAGCCTCCTGCCGCTGAGGCTGTGACCACACCCACCGAGGTGATGTCAGCTGAAAGTAAGGTTGCTGACTGGCTGGTTCAAAGCACCGCGGACATGACGAGGAGAAGGTCACAGGGCGAAAACATCTTCAGCGACATCAGTGATCCGTCACTTCTGATGACGACCAAGGGTGAGTACAAATGTCAGTCGGTTGGTTCTTCATTAATCCAGGTAACGGTTCTAGTTTCTCCAAACGTGATCTTTGTTCTTTCATCATCAGCAAACCACTATGAAAATGTCGCTGACATTGGTTCGGAAGATCCCACGATCAATGAGCAGACTTTGCTCCAGTCACAAACTCTAACGGGCTACCCCCAGAGTTCACCTCGGCCACAGAGAGCCTCCCCTCCTCAGCGCTTCACTGACTCAGAGCAGCCATCCTCCTACTCTCCTCCACAGTCTCAATCCGGCACTGGCAAGGCAGATCCTCACCGAGCATTTGTCATCGAATTTTATGACGATCATTCCGATGATAACCCCCGAAGGAAACGTTCCCAGACCACCCCGTCGGAACCTTCGAATCTCAGGAGCCAGCTTGAAAAGGCCAGAAAAAGCACAAGTCCGGCTGGTGAGAAGCAAGTCCAGCCTGCAGCCTGTAGCACTCCCCCATCCCAACGGTACACGATTCCCCTCAAAGGCCCCGCTTCCACTGGTTCTCAGAGACCTGGCTCCCTACGACGGGAAAAAACAGAAGAACGACTTAGCACTGGTTTTTCATCACGGTCATCATCCGCCATTTCCGGAAGGGCTTTTAGCAGTGTGGGCCGACGATCCAAATTGGCAAAGGAATTTAAAGCGGAATGGCTCAAACAGACGAAGCAGACGTCTTCTTCCAGCGAGGAGATAAAAACATTTAGTCCACCGACAAAACCTGAAACTGAAACATCAGAAGTCTCACAGCCTGACCAGACTCTCACCAGCCCTGATGGGGTCGATCCTTCCCTTCTACCCAAGACATCCTCTCCGATCCACCAACCAGTTCCCCTCAAGGTGCCGAAGATGCCTCTCGTGTGTCAGAGCGGAGAGGCCAAGGTGACCCACGGCGGCCCTAGAAATGTAGAAGAGGACACGTTGAGTGACGCGGGAACCTACACCATTGAAGCGGATGACCCGGATAAGGAGCTCGAAGAGGCCCGCAACAAGATTGACAAGGCGAGTTTTCTTGACTGCTGTGGATTTCCTTTGCAAAGTAATACCCATCAAACCGCGTTTGCTCTGCAAATTGAACAGTCTCGTGTCTCTTGGGATGAGGTCTCGTCCAGGAAATGGAGCCATGGATATTGGCCGGGCCCGATGACCCACTTTTAATGCTTTGTTCCAGGTGTTTGGTGTTGTTGAGAATCCAGACGGAACCAATCACAGTGAAGCAGATACATCAGCAACATTTAGGCCTCTTATTATTGAGGGCAGGGAGCTGCATAGGCAGAGTAACAGTGAGAAGGTGAGGCCTGCTCCACAGCAAGGAGCAAGTGGCCTGAAGGTAAACCTTCCTGCTCGGATTTGAATGATTTATTTATTTTTTAAATCGAGCAATAATATTTCATTATTTATCATAACACCAACTCTTAAAATCAGGTCAGTAAATTGGGCCTCAACCTTTTGGCGAATCTGTCTTTTTTGATTCCCTACAATTCTCTCTTCTCACATTCTTTAGGGCATTCACGGTTTGATTTAATCCAACAAGGTGTAAAAACGAATCAGAAACCAATGCACCAGACAATGCACAAGGGTCACCCGCACCATCTGCTGCCTAAAAGAAGAGCTGGATCATGAACATTCTGATAATCTTCTCATTCTCAGTTTGGATTGACTGTTGAAAGGGTACTAATTTAACAGTGTTTATTCCTGGAGTTAGTTGCCTCCTGGTGTGGTATTTACAGTATCAGACAGTTTTTTTTTTCCAGCCATGCCTGTCTGCGACCCCTTCTCAAAGTTTTTTTATTGTACTCCAGATGGCATTTTGTTCGATTTTCCTTGGGCGATAAAATCCCTGATGGTGTTAATATCTAACTGTGGGTACACGAAGCCCTTTGAGACTTTTCTGTCAGTGAAGTCTATTCAAATACATTTTACTTGACTTACCGTAATTTGATTATTATAGGCTTTTCCTGCAGTTATGTAAAGTAACCTTAATAGTTACAGTATTTACACAACGATATGTTTCAACCGCAATAATAAAAACACAAAAAAAAAACACTTCTCTGACGATGTCAATCTAAACTGAGCATTAAAAAAAAAACAAAAAAAACCTAAACATTTTTGATTCTGAATTGAAATCTTGTACCGGATGTCATTAAATTTTGCAATCGTACCTATTGTGACTTTTTCATGTATGTTGTTCTGATTTTGTTCCTCATCTTAAAAGTTTGTTCGCTGATTAGAAAAAGAAAAAAAAAAAATCCGCTGTTCTTTATCCGAGTAAGTGATCGGACACACGCAATGACTCGTTTTACCTTACACAGGTTGAGACGGCAGGTGCATTGATACAGGGGGCTCCAAAATGGATGTCTTGCTGGGCGAGCTTGGTCGACGTGGAGACTGGCCCTTCGTCTGGCCACTTTGATAGGTCGTCCCGGATGGAGCTGTCGGGAGGCGGTAAGCTACCTGATTAAAACAGAAGTCTATTTCAGATGATACTGAGCTAGCCTGATGAATATGAATGATATTTTCTGTTCCCCAATGTGTGTTTAATAGACGTTAACAACTGTTTGACTGTAGCAAGGACCACAATCACGTGCAAACTCGTCCAAAATAACGACTTCGGCTCCGAAGGCCCGAGAGCCCGACGTATCCTGGGGGAGAAGAGTGATGTTCCAGTTCCCAGCATTCAAATCCAACATGATCCCCATTCAACGTTTAATGTGGAGGAAAGCAGCTCGGTGGCCGCCAGCTCTCACGATGGCGTTCAGAGATTGTCAGTGCAGGATGACGTGGAGCCCGATAGTCTGAGTGATGCCAGCAAGTCTGACGATGGTTCCGTCGTAGAACAGCGGAGGAGGCCGCCGTCAAACACAGAAAAGACAACAAATGAAGATGAGGTCAGACAGTCTGACAAATCAAAAACGTTCCACAAAGAGTTAGAGGACGACACCCCCGAAACAGAATACGGAGCCTCACAACTCCCCGACAACACTATTGAAAAAACGGAGAAAAAACGGTCACCCAAAACCTTTTCAACAGCTACTTTGACCAAGCGTAGAGGGAGCCAGGAGTCAGGCAAAGCCAGGCCCACCATGTCTGCTTCGATTCTGGTCCAAGACACACCGAGCTCTGAGTCCAAGGACACCTCGGCGTCCTCCTTTGTCAGACAAGAGAGCTTCACCAAGGAGGAGCCGAGCAGCGCCAGACTGCCCAACATCTCTTCTCTCGGAGACCCTGAGCCCGACTCATTCCAGCGAACCTGCAGCCAGGACACCCGTTCTTACCTCAAGGAGACTGAGGATGTCCTGGCTGTTCTGGAGGCCAAGATCCAAGCGGGCCAGTCCGAAACGACCCCATCTCCCATTCCAGACTCCCTCTCTGGGGAATCTGATTTGGACTCCTCGAGTACGCTCAGCCAGCAGAGCAGTCGACTCAGGTGCAACCCGCTGACTAAAAAACCTCCGCTGAGTGGTCTCCAAAGGGAGACCTCGTCACCTAGTTTATCTAGTCACTACTCAACCCATCGACTAGAAAAGAGCGAGCCCCTCAGGAGACCAACCGGACTAAGGCGTAGTATTGGCAAATCTGGCTCAGTGGACTTGAGTGATGACCTTCAGAGCTCCAACGTTAAGAGTTCAAGGGCGACGCAAAATTTTAGCCGCGTCAGTAGCTTTTCAGCACCGAGACCCACCCGGGCATCTATGCTCCGGCGAGCACGCCTCGGTGAAGCCTCTGACAACGAGACCACAGAGACGGACCGACTCTCCAAGGAGGCGGCTAATGTCCCCACTAAGGAAACCAAAAAACTCTCCAGGTGGGATATGCTGGCCATGCCTCGCCGGCGGACAAGCTCCTTCCACACACCCAGTGACACGGAGAACTCCTCCGCCCCGCAGTGGGCGGGAAAGAGCGCAGCGTTCCCAAGCCGTAATACAGAATCTGGCAGCATCTCAGGTTACAAGGCATCTTCTCTCGGACCAAAACCTGGCGAAAAGCCACTGAAAACCTCCCTCGCAAAAACACCCATCACTCGCGGACGCTCCAGCAGTGCCAAATATGCCAGCAGCACAGCAAGTGAGTAACACTGAATTATAGACTATGTTTGACTATTATATTGAGATTCCTGTGATACCTAAAAAAAAAAACAAATCCTCTGAAAATGAAGACCTAAGCAAAGTAAGACTCCTGAAGTGTTCGCATGATTGAATGCTTTTTAACCCTCAAGTACAGAGGAACTGCTGTTCTGGTAACATATGTCACTATCGTTTGAGAGACCAGAACTTGACAGGCACGGGACTTCAAGGTCTGACCCAGTGATGAATTGGTTTGGTTCTTTTAAGGGTTTCAACTTATGTCTCATTCATGATGTCTCTACTCGGGCGGCCTTTTTTTAACCGAAGCTTTAGGTGGGAATACTTTTACTAACAATAAGGTCTCCTGTACAGTCATCTGCACAGTACCCACCACTCGCACTATTTACGTACTGATGGGCTATTGTGAGCGGTATTATTCTTGTCTGCATTCAGCTGCTGTGCTGTGGAAGTCAAACATTTGCTCATTTCTCTTATTTGCTGCTATTGGACATTCATAAGAAATGAGCACTTCCACAGCACGTTTTTTCCTCATGAGTGTACAAAGGTGGACGCAGACATTTTTCCAGTGGAAGACGGGGCCATAAGATGCCGCGTACTTGAAATGTCACAACTCACAGTTTGGAGAGGTCTGCCGTGGCTACACTGCGTACAGGGTTGAGAAGTCATTGTTTGTCATTTTGAGGAAATTTTGCCATACGTCGACAACCTTGACCAACACACTCATAGTACACGCAGGAACAAATCTAAGTACAAAGCCGAGCTTAATTTACTCGCTAAGGCCTTTTTCTTGCCTTTGTCTTGGGCAGTATGATTCTATTTATGACCCCGACTACAGATGGTGTGATGAACAATTACTTCTCAGCCGTGTTGGTTGTTTGCTAAGGTGTGAATGTAAGATCCTTGATTAATGCTTACGACAACTATTAACTCATTCAGTACCAGCCAATTCTGGACCAAGTCTGAAAAGACGTTAAAAAACGTCTTTGGGAGTGAATGAGTTTAACATTTAATTGCTATGAAAGATGGCCTTTGCCACCTGTCGGCAACCACTTCGCTCCACCCCTGTTCATAGACCCCCATGTGTCAAAATTTTCATGCTGGTGTGCTATGATGGTATCTATTTGTCTCTCTCTCTCTCTCTCTCTCTCTCTCTCTCTCTCTCTCTCTCTCTCTCTCTCTCTCTCTCTCTCTCTCTCTCACTCCTCTTCCTCCCTTCGTTCCTACTAATTCTCCATAATGCAAACCAATTCATGCTGCCAAAGGCTCCCGGAGACGACAGAAAGGTTGTGGCTATACCTCCACGTCAGATGAGGAGTACGACTCCAATCAAAACACTCCTAAACACAAACGCTCCCAACCTTCCTCAGCCTCCCACAGTCCGCACCGCATTGCTCGGTCCCGCCCGATGCTCCCGCTGCGTCCCAACCCCTGCAACAAGGATTCTGAGGAGAACCAGGATGGGGAGAGCTTGAGCAACTGGTCCACCCACAGTGCCGAGATTGCACGGTAGGGAATATCATTTTGTTTCATGGCGAAATTTGCAGCATTCACGTCGTCAAATTCAGTACAGATGAACATTGTCAAGTTTCCGCTCTCTCTTCGATAGCTTGAGTCAAGACCTTGCCAAAGATCTTGCCATCTTGGCCCGAGAGATTCACGACGTTACAGGAGAAGGTGGCCCGCCGAATTTGACGGCGGAGAGAAGCGTACCCGTTTCTGCAGTGACGGCTCACGAAAAGGTAAACAAACTTCCTCAGGCTGGTCGCCTGAGAACCGTGACTGCGGATGGTATGATAAAGAATGACTTCACAGCCATGTCAGTTGCTTGCTGTGGTGTGAAAGTCATTATTTTGATTGATATTGACTGCAAGAACTGACTGTTCTTCATTTAATACAGATTCTTTTCGAGTTTGCATTCAGATCAAGAGCATATATTTTTGTACATGCAGTAAATATAAACAACTTTTAGCAGAGTATCAAGGGGTCTAAAGAAAACGCCATTCATGTGAAAATGGCAGAAATATCACAGGTATCAAGATTTTCCATGAGGTGCCCAGAGAAGTGACAAGGGGTGGCCATAACCACCCCTGGCCACCGTGTAGCTCCGCCCCTGTGAACACCATAACTGGATCAGTCTCACCCACACTAATTTTTCAGCTTGTTCAGCGTATACCAGAGATGGGGTTGAACTATCAGAGAGTCCCGCCAAGTTCTTCTTCAACAGCAGAACCTTACCTTCACTCAAGTGACCCGGATCTGAACTCCACTCTGCAACCTCACAGCAGAGAGGAGGTCTGAGACAACCCAAAGGCCTCACGAAAACGTCATGATGTGAGCCATCTGAAATCGTCATCGAGTATCTTTCTTGTTTGCGCAGGTCACAGTGGAGGATCCCATGCTGAACCCGGTGTTGCAGGTCATCATGGCCATCAGAGAGAACACGGAGCAGCTTTCTGAGAAGATCAAGTAAGAATCCCACGAGACCACAGCCCACGCGCGCAATTTCCAAACGTTGGTTGAAGAACTGAATTGATCAGCATTGTGTTGACCGTCAGAATATGATCTTGGTCAATCACCACACAAACTTAAATACTTTATTGATAAAGATAGTGTCATGGTGGTGCTATATTGCATGCAATTAAAAAAAAAAGTAAAATAATGTGCATGAAGATTCAAATTGTGCATAGGTGCTTTGTAGTTGGCTTATAACAAGTCCAGTGTGTGCCCCAACTCTCACCCAAAGAGTCATTCGGTTCTGGTTTTGTGATTTGTCCCAGGGGTTCTTTCTGAACGAAGATGTTCGTTTTCGATGTAGACAGAGTACGGATTGTCCAATAATCTTGTTGCTTTACCGTGTTCAGGGCGCTCTTTTATGACAGGATGGATCTTTGGGAACAAATAGAGGCTGAAGTTAATACGGACAGTGATGGACTTGTTGTCAAAGCATCCAACAAGGTATGAGTTAACTTTTTTTTAATTTTTTTTTTTAATTATTGTTTTCAAACTAAGGCTGAATTGCGCGCATGTGTGTTTCAGGATATTACATCTATTTTGAAAGAACTAAGGAGAGTCCAAAGACAAGTTGAGAGTAAGTCAGCCGCAGCATATGCAAATCGGAATACCTGCGATGGTAATTCACCAGATGAATTTGCATGTTTCTTTGCAGTCATCAATACAGTCATGGGGCCCAGTTGGCAGCCGTACGACAATATTGAAACGCCACACAGATGTTGAACATAGTAACAGTCGAAGTAGAAGACTTCCTGAAATGGTTTCGGAAGATCTCCGAGAGGGACGCTTGGTTTGACGTCGGGGGGCCCCTCGGCCTGAACGTCACGAACGCAGGTGTCAACTCGGAAGGCGGAGAAGATCTCCGAGAGGGACGCTTGGTTTGACGCCAGGAGCCCCTCGGCTCACGAACGTCACGAACGCAGGTGTCAACTCGGAAGGCGGGAAGCGAGATTGAACGGGGTGGAAAGTGGAAGTGAAACACAGACTACTGAACTTTGAGTACGACATTATTGAAACACCACACAGATGTTGAACATAATAACAGTCGAAGTAGAAGACTTCCTGAAATGGTTTCCTCATCAAATGCCCTCAACACTACTTGATTGTGTGTGTTATTTGCCAGTAATTTGACGATTTCAAGTGACAGATTTTTAAGATGAATCTAAATGAATTGATGGCATTAAAAAAAAACAAAAAAAAACCCTGGGAGGAATCATCTCAGGGAACCTGACTAAAATTTGTTTTTGTGTTCATTGTTGAAAATAAGATTAGTTTTAAGCATGAGCAGCGAGCTCTCGCCGCGGGTTTTTTTTTTCCCACCCCTTAACAAATGTTCTTTCATGTCCATGTATTTTGAGCAGATTGATGCAAGAATGTCAACTATTTATATTTTGTAGGACATTTATGTATTGTCTCCCAGATATCATGGTGTCAGGGAGCTAAGTGGACGATGCAATCATCAGATCAGTTATTCCTTCCAACTGAAAAAAAGGAAGGTCACCAAATATGACACGTGGCTGTCAAACCTCAAATGTGCTGGATTAAATGTGCTGTTGTTTCCGAGCAGCAGCGAGCGGTTAGACAAGATGCCGTTCGGCTTTCTTTGATGACATCAAACCTCCGCGATGTATCACAAGATCCACTTGGTCGATTCTGCGCATGTTGTTATTGTCAAAGTACACTTGTAAGTCCTCGATCATAGTTTGTGATCTTGATCACTACCAATTACCTCTGAATGTTTTTGGGGCTTTTGCACTAAGTGACGCAACATTATCCCTTTGGCCCGGCTTTTCGCCCGTGTGACAGCAGGATGAAAGTCACCGTGGTGGACCAGCAGCTTGATGTTCTTCCTCTTCCCGGTCCATGTTTTGCGCGCGATTGGGAAGTTCTTGCAAGTGCCACAAAGCTGTGTTTAGGATGCTTCTTGCAGCCTGAGTGCAAGCTGTTTACAAGTGAATGTGTGATGTGTTGCTGCTAATCTGCTTTGATGGGATTGGTGTCTTTAATCCCACCAAAGTCTTTTTAAATTTACAAAGCTGAAATGAAAGCAAGTGTGTCAATCGGTTCCATTACGGTTTCTTTGATCAAGAATCAAATCGGCAATTGTGTTGTCTTATTTGTGTTGTTTTGTGTTTGGCCATCGTCTCAAGTGATTTTGAGGGTCTTTTTCTAATAAATTGAATTTGAAAATATGGATAGATTTGTAGTTGTTTTTACTCCAAGCTCGGTCTGAACGTTGAAGTGAAAGGGAGCAAAAAGGGGAAGTGAGCTGTGTACAGTAAAGCTGAAGAGGAGGAAGTGCAGAATTCTTTCAAGTGGGGCACGTTATGCATTAGCTTCATGTGAGTACCATTTTTATTTTATCTAAAAAAGAAAATCGCAGTCAACATTCTGCTTTCTTTCTGGACTTTAGGTCAACTACGTATGGAAGGATGAGAATCTCCACGAACCGTATACTTCATGACAAACAAAACAAAAAGGTATGCTGTCCTCAATTCTTTGACGATATACTGATTTTGTATGATTGAACTTGTTTTAGGAGTCAACCTGTTACGTGGCTTCAATTGGGGTTTTGGCCACAATGATCATCCTGGGGATCCTGCTTGCTGTTGCTGTGCTGGAAGGACCCCAGGCATCCCAAAATCACGTTGTCTCTATGGACCAGTGCAGGTAACAAGCCAAATAAATGTTGCCTTGTCGAGTTGTCACTGAAACAATTTTATTGTACCTACAAGAGGGGTTGAAAAATTCTTTCCAACAGAACACCGGTAATTTGTATGAATGAGCTGGAAGTTTGCAAAACTGTAATTAGATTGTTAATGTTGAATTACAGTTTAGGTAATAGGTAAATCCCTGCCACTCAGCGAAGAAATGTAATGACAACCCTCAAAACTTACAATTAAACAGCATGAGAACAATCATATTATTGAAAATTAAAGAACAAATGTAATCGTAGAAAAGATTTTCCAAGGTCATCGAGGATTACAATGTTTATTTTATTTTTCTCTGGTTGAATTTTCTAGTAGGGCGGTATCGTTATTTGTTACACTGTAATGTATTGTTGACTGATTTCAAAACTAGTAATCTATTAATTTGCTGTGTACAAGTAATAATTTTGTGGTTTCGCTGTCATAACGGCCCTCTGATGGGAGATGGCCCACGCGACTAAAATGAGTTTGACACTACTGCCCGATACAGTCAAAAATCTACATACAGGTATAATTGACGCAAGTGGTGCTGCGGGCATCGATCGCGATTGGCCGTTTTGCATGTCACGATCGATGCCTTTCATTGCCGATCACAAAAAAAAAAAGATCACCCACAGCAGTTATTTTGCAGCCTGAGGCTTATTAGAAACCAGCCCGTATACATTCTCGTGTCCCCGGCCTCTCCCTATCCATAATATACGGCATGTTACAGACAAGTTTCGAAACCCTGATCGGAAACACCGCTAAATGACGCCAATTGAAATGAATGTTGGGACGGGGGGTGATAAATGTGGAAAAAAATAGGAACAAAATATTGATTAAAAAAATCCGACCACTTTGCAATCCAACCATTTTAAAACAGTGTCTGTGCATGCATTGAATGTTTTCAGTATGGTTGTCGTGGAGAGCATTCCTCAACATGTGCAATACAAAGCCAACGGAACATTTGGGATCCCTTTGGAGAAAGTTTGGAAGGAGCTTCTCTCCATAGCAACAGAAGAGCTGGAAGTGGTTTCTTTTTACTGGACATTAACTGGGAACGACACCAACATCACCTCTTCCTCTGATAGACCCGTAGGTATAATTAATCTCTCATGGGGTAAGATCTTTGTACAGCTGTCATACTGACGCTTGACTCTGACGACAACAACAGGGGCGGGAAATCCTCGAGCAACTTCAATCGCTGCCCTCTAGGAACGTTTCAGTCCGAGTGGTGACCAGCCTTCCTTCCATCAACTCAAACTCCACTGACTTAAAGATCCTAGCCGAGAAAGGTGGAGCACGATGGCTTCGAGCACATACCGTACCTAGTTTCTCACCAGCGTCCCCTACGTTCATCCTCTGCAGGAGTTCACGTCCGCGAGGTGAATTTTGGACGCCTGACAGGTGGTGTGATGCACAGCAAGTTTTGGATAGTGGACAGACGGCATGTATTTATCGGTAGCGCCAACATGGACTGGAGGGCTCTGACACAGGTAAACCCGCTTCATGAAACACAGCGGAAGTGTGAGCTGTTTAACCACACGTGTGGCTGCGTAGGTAAAGGAACTGGGAATGGTCATCTACAACTGCTCCAGTCTTGCAAGAGACCTCTATAAGATCTTCCTGTCTTATTGGGTGATGGGAGAGTACAACAGTTCCTTGCCGGTGTCCTGGCCTCCCAGCTTTGACACTGACATCAATAAAGAGCACCCCCTCTTGGTGAAAAAGGATAACATCACCAGCAGACTCTACATTGCAGTCAGTTTCTATCTCAGTCCCCCGTTTTTTTTTTTTTGTTCCACGATAAAGACCTCAATGCAGCTTCATGTAAAAAATATATTGGGGACTTTTGTTCTTTTGCGTCAAGAGTTCTCCGCCGTCATTCTGCCCTGAATCACGGACCCGGGACCTCGAGGCCATTGTTTCCATCATCTCGGAAGCTCAACACTTCATTGACGTAGCTGTCATGGACTATTCCCCCAGCATACGCTTTCATCGCCCAAAAAGGTGACCAACATCAAATATAAATAAATATAAATGTGAGCTATACAGTGGGACCCAATTATTATAGTTTAGCAAAACTAATGAAACAACCAAAAATTGAATGAACATTTTGAAATAAAATAAAAACAAGGGTTCTTTAAAAAAAATATTACATTAAAGTGACAGGTAATATTCATACAACTAATAAAAACTATAGCTACATTTTTTTTGTCTTTGTCATTTAAGTTCATACATGAGCTTTCTGGGTTTATTTTAAATGTATTTTTATTTTTGTATTACTCTTCAGCTATGCGGATGAAAGAAGGTCAAACAGTTGTTTTAGAATTGTAGATTTTTTTTTCCACAATACTAAGCGACCTTTTTGTTTGTACAATCTCCCAGTCCACAAATATTCCATATTAAAAAAAAACAAAAAACAAAAACAAAACTAAGTGAGGATAAGTGGTTCGGAAAATGGATGGATGGATAAAACTAAAACTAAAACTATTAGAAATGAAACTAAAACTAACAAAACTTATGTGGTAAAAAAATAATTAAAACGTCCAAAACTTAACATGCAAAAGTCAAAACAAAATTAAAACGACCCACAATGAAAAATCCAAAGCTATTATAACCCTGCTTCATCTGAATGAAATGTTTCATGATTTTAGTTTTTATGATTTTGATGCTTGAAGCTATTGAAAACTACTGTACATCTCAAGAAATTGGACCATTATATCAACCTATTTTTAATATAGATAGTAGTTAGAATGTGCCATTCTGAATAGTATTTTCTTCTTGCATGTGTTTTTGAGCGAATCCCTTGTCTAATCTGGCTATAGAAAAACTTCTCTTTTTGAATTTAACTGCTGAAATCATATGATTTATAAGATACAGTATAGGCTATCATTTATTGAGATGCACCCATACATCAACCTATTGGCTTATTTCCACACTGCGTTGTTCTTCCAGGTACTGGCCCGTCATTGACAATGCCATCAGGGCAGCGGCATTCGAGAGGCGGGTTAGGATCCGAATGCTGATCAGCTGCTGGCCTTACTCCTTTCCAGGAATGCTCCCCTTCCTTCAGTCACTCGCCTCCTTAGACAGTGTCAAGGATCACATCAGCATTCAAATAGTAAGGAATTAATGCATAGGGATTGTTTTTTTTGTCTATTCATTTTTTTTTGTAATCCAGATTTATTTATGGATTTATTTATTTTTCTAAACCAACCCTGGGTTGAGATAAACAATTTCATTATTTATTTTCTGCTGTTTAGAAGTTCTACATCCTGCCTGTTGGAAACCAGACGAACATTCCCTTTAGTCGAGTCAACCACAACAAATACATGGTGACTGACAAAGCGGCCTACATCGGTGAGTAACTGCCCTTTGCCTTCGAGACTTATTTTGCAGGAGTGCGATCAATTATTAATGGGATCAATGTTATGCAGGCACGTCCAACTGGGATGGTGACTATTTCCTGACCACAGCTGGAGTGGGTCTCGTGATTTCCCAGCATGCACCTCACTCTATATGGAAGATAGAGGCCGTGCAAGCCCAGCTCCAGGCGGTGTTCAACAGGGACTGGTACTCTGAGTTTGCGGTGAACTTCGCTGAACCCGGTCACCGCGCAGACTGTGCACTGTCACCATGAGAATGAGAAAGGATAAAGGCTCTTTATACATAGACAGGTTTAACTGCATCTTAATATCAGCAGTCTACGTAAATTGCTTGAAGATAAATTTGGTGTGTTAGTTTTCTCTTTTCGTTTTACGTTTTTCTTGTATGAACGTACAAATAAACTTTTTTTTTGTATTTTCAGTGAAAGTGTCGATGCCTGGAATAAACATTTTCAGAAAATATGGTGACATTGGATGAAAATGGTTGTCATTATATAGAATTGCTTTCAGTGGACTGTGTAGGTGGCTGTGTGTGTGTGTGTGTGTGTGTGTGTGTGTGTGTGTGTGTGTGTGTGTGTGTGTGTGTGTGTGTGTGTGTGTGTGTGTGTGTATTCGGCTAATTATTTGATATCCAAATGTATTGATTTTACTATTTTCTTGCTTTATGTAGAAAATTACACTGAAACAATGTCTCATTCTTTCATTGTGACGACAAAGCAATTATGCTCCGGGCCACGAGTTGGCGCTGTGGTAAACGAATGCGATGTTGGCGGAAGTAGATGCTTGAGGGGAGGAAGAAAGTAGCACTAGTCGTACGTGTGCATCTATCGAGCTGTTAGCTTTCGGCCACTGAGCTAACGCTACGTCTCGTCAGAGTCGCAAATATGGTGCTACTTGAAAACGACTCGGTAAGCAGCACCGATTTTTTTGGTTGTTATGTATGCGTTATTTGCATTCGGTAAACGCGTACACCCGACACAATTAATAGAAGTCTCATTCGGCAAGCGTCAGTGACATGAAGTGAGCAATGACATGAAGTGAAATGCGGTTTATGTTTTTCAATTTTTTTTTCTGTTTTTAATTGAAAAACATCATCTTAAAGTCACGGCGATACCCGAAAAAAAACTACTTTCGGGAAAATGTTGCAGAGAAGTTATGAAAAACGGGAAATGTTTGTGTAATCTGTTTGCTTCGCCGGTACATTATTGACGATACTGCAAGCCAAGATTAGTAAGCAACAATATTCAATATTCAAGTTTTTTAATCAACCAGCAAGTTCAAATTTGGGAAAACTGTACCATTTCGACATTTCCAGACGATAGGAAATTAACTGCTAATTAATTGTAGGTCGGTTCCTGATTGTTCCCGTCTAATGATTTTTACACGTGGAGACAAACTTCTTAGACCTCAGAATTTAGATTTGTGTATGTATGCGTGTTGTGAGCGAATGCCTGAGTAGTTAATCATTAAAAGCTGATTTGTTGTTTCTTGTAGTTCCTCACAGAACTCACACGTTTGTTCCAGAAGTGCAGATCCTCCGGTAGCGTTGTCATCACTTTGAAAAAATGTAAGTAGGCCTGCTGCTTGCAGTCCAATGTCATTGTATGAATTGTACTCAATACGTGTCATGCCAGCGTGACAAGGGGAAAAAGTGGATGACTACTAGAAATGCTTGAAATGTTTTATGGATTAACAGTTAATTTATATTTGGAAGACGATAGTTCCCTGCATTTTTTCCAGTGGGACAACAGGTCACTGAATCTGAACAAATGGGTTGTCTCCATGCAGCCCTGCAAAGCACTTTGTGGTCATTGGCCCTCTGTATTTTGTCCTCCAGATGACGGGAGGACCAAGCCAGTGCCCAGGAAAGGCCACTCGGAGTCCTTTGAGCCTGCAGACAATAAATGTCTTCTCAGAGCTTCGGATGGCAAGAAGAAAATAAGCACAGTGGTGAGCCTTTTGTTGAATTTGAATACCTTATTGGTGTTTAGTCCTCCTGCTTTACTATGTTATCTCCATTTTCGTCTTGCAGGTGAGCACCAAAGAAGTAATCAAGTTTCAGATGGTACGTTTTGGCAATTTGATTTCTTTTATCGTTAATCGTGGCTTTGATGGTGACTGAGAGATGGCGTAATATCATAGCGGCGGGTGTAGCGCTGCACTAAATTTTCATTCCTGAGCAAAATGTGCCTTTTTATATTTATTTTGCATTAAATCTACGTATGTAGACAATTAACGGCCTTAGGTCAATTAAATGCCACCTGCCGCGATTAAAGGAAGTCCTTGATGTTAAACGACGTGATGTACACTGATGGGAGCAACCACTTGCAGGCGTACTCCAACCTGCTGCGGGCGCACATCGACGGATTGAAAAAGAAAGACAAGAAGAGCAAAAGCAAGAAGACCAAAGCTACCCAGTGAGCAGCAAGCTCAAAGGCCCAGGAACTGATCCCGTTCGAATCTGACACGATGGAAGCGGGTCCCACCACAGTCAGTCTCCCCTCACAATGCGTGCTCGTCCACCCAGTGACCACTTTTATTTTGTGTCGTCGACGACTGTTTTCGTGCCATCTGGGAGGATTTCTTGGAATGCACAAATCGAACTTTGGAGAAGAGCAACACCGTTGGATGTCTTTTTTTTATTTTGGTCAAGTGGCTACACTCACTATTTATGTTCAAATTAGGAGCATCAAAGCAGTCACTTTCTATGTTTGGCTTTTTTTTTTTTTTTTGGAGTGGGTGGGGTGGATGTTTTTAAATGTATGAATTTGCCGCAAGGGGTGCATGGCAATGTTTTGCTAAAATCCTAGTAAATGAGTTTCAAGCAGTTATTTTTGCAATGAAATATGTCAAATGGTTAGGGCCTCCTTCAGCTGCCACAATGGCCCTCTTTCTTTGTCAAACAAAATTTTCTGTCAAAAGCTTCACTTTAATTGAAAATATGAATTTGATTTCAGCCTGCGAGTTTTAATTGCACAGAATCATCTACAAGTTTCAGATGTACTGAAAGGCGCGTTTGGACAGAGAATCCCGAGCGAGCGGGGCCGCGTGCTGTGGCAGTCCTGCAGCGGCATTTAAGTTGACCAATAAAGTGCTGTTTAAAAAAAAAAAAAAAAAAGGTCACTGTTGTGTTTGGGTCCATTCTGCAATCAAAGGGCGAACATGTACACCAAGACTTGGTGAGCCGCTCATAGTGCCGTGTTCCTCTTGTGTCCTCTTTCCTTGGGGGAGGCTGCCGCCTGGTTCTCTCGGTCCTCGTCTGCGTAGCCTTTCTTCATCAGGCGGGTCACGTACTGGAACATAGTCTGGAATTGAGCACACTGTGGTGAGTCCAAATTAAGTCACCCTGTGCTACTTGGAACCGGTTTCAGAATTTTGTCGTCATATGGCACAAGACGTCAGTTACTGCCCGATTTATTGTTTTAGTGTTCATGGCCTGAAAGCGGCTTCCATCCTAATAAAATCTTTCCTGTTATTTGGGCTTTTCCTACTTGACTATCCCTGCATCTTTTGTGTCCACTTTTCAAAATTAACCTGTTTTGTTTCTAAGCTATTCGAAAACAAAACCAAACACCAATTTGTTTTTGGTTTTTTTTTTGTGCTATTTGTAAAACACAATTAAGAGGCCACAAAATTGTGCCAAATCCATGAATGAGAGGAAAGTAGTAGATAGGGCTGCGATAAAACATGCGATATGGGCATTGAATATTACTTCGCTATAAGTTGTGCCTAAACAAATGTTTATCAATTTTTTTTTTCATGAGGCAAAATAAGCAGGCTCAATGTATTTGTAGCTAAATCATTTTAATGACCACAATCTTTATACACGTTTTTAATTTTTTTTTTTTTTTTTTACAGATTGTCCACTTTGGCTGCATTGGTTGGTGTTTGGTGGGTTTTAGACTCTTGATTTATGGGGGCCAAAATCCACCAAAAAATGTTGGTTATGAACCATTATTGCGGGGCTCACACCGAACAATTTTCAGAGTCTCAGACTAAAATCTGAAAGTCAGAAGGACGTTTCAGACTCACTGAGCGCTCACGTCATCTCGACCCTTTGATGTCAGGTGGTGAATCTCCGCTATTTCAGATCAGTCTGGGCCTCATGACAAGATCAGTCTGGGCATTATGACAAGAAGAAAACATGTTTGATATTATGGCAAACCTTTCAGTTTTTGCCGTGACATGAAACATTTTCATTGCTCGGGGAAAAAATGCCAACAGTGGTTGTAGTCTTATAAGTTGTGATCACCTTCCAAGCCTCCTCAAGCTCAGCGGTCCATCTGTCCTTCAAGATGGGCTGCACGGCACTGATGAATTCTGCTCCGACATACTGCCAAGACAATGTGAAACGATGGTGAACGGTCAGGGCCTTAACACTGAGCTACAACTGAAATATTTCCTTCACGAAATTGTAATCAATTATTTATTTTTGCGTCCTCTGTTGGTCGGACCAAAACTGGTTCTAGCCAAGATTGACTAGCAATCTGCACACATCCATCCATTCATTTTCTGATCCGCTTTAACCTCACAAGAAGGGGGTGCTGGAGTCTCCCAGCCATCTTCGGCGGGGACACCCTGAACAGGTTGCGTGTCGTTCGGATGGCACTGAGTTGTTCTCAGCGCCGCAAGTATTTACTTTTGAGAGCTGTACGAAGTACGAAAAAGTTTTGAGAAACGCACAGATTATTTTACAAGTTTCAATTCTGATCTAAGAAATGCACCAAACGAACTGGAAAAAAAAATGTTGAAACTCGACCAGCAGCATTGAATCCTGCCATGTGGCATCGAGACCACCCCTCCGATGGAAAGAAGTCAGGTCTTACGCTGTAGTATTGCGGAGGGGCGTTATAGTGGTAATGGCTTTTTCCCAGCTCCTCCGCCAGAGCCTCCAGTCGCTCCAGTTGGTCCAACCTGGCCACGCTTTTCTCAATAAAAGACATGACTCTGAAAAAGAGGAGAAAAGAGTCATCTTGCCTGATCAACTTGGATCTGAGAGTGAAACGGCAGCTCCGTGGTGGAAGCCTGCTGACATTTCACGCTTGGGCTGCTCCAATGGCGACGTGCCTTTGATTGCGCATCCATTCATTGAGTTCACACTTGCGCGAGTCAAGCCAGCGTGCGTGTGTGTGCACTTGTTTCCGCTGTCTGTCACGCAAGCTTATGCATCTTTATCTCAGCAGGCAATAATTGGCTGCCTCAGACAAACTGGCAAGCCGCTAGAGTGGAACGTTATAATTATTTGACAACTTGTACTGCGCCGCATGCAGCATGACTTCACGTTTCGTCTCATTCACGGAAAAGTGGCGTCTTGAGAATAAGACACGGTTCGAGAGTGACTCTGTAATTGTGATTTCCGCAGAAGTGTTGCTCTTTTTCGAATCCGATGATGAAAAACTAGTTTTGCATCCAAAATATTGTGTTGGAAAGTGTACAGTAATAATTGCAGTGGTTGTTAACTGTTGCTACCCTGGAACCTGCATCCAACCATCCATTTTCAACACCGCTTATCCTGAACAGGGTCGCGTGGAGTTGCTGGGGCCTATCCCAGCTGACTTCGGGCGGAAGGCGGACTACACCCTGAACTGATCGCCAGTCAGTGACAGGGCACACACCGTGGAACCTGCATTTTACTTTTCCCAAGTCACCACCCGCTCTTGTATCAGAAGAAAACAATGTACTTCAATTAGAAGTGCTTTTTCATTATTTTACACATTCATAAACATGACAAAAATTACAACTCATCCCACTGACTCGTTCCTCTTGAAACTGTTTCCTGATCATCTGTGGAATGTTCCGAAAAGTTTTTTTTTCAGCATTTTGAGCATCTTTCCCAGTCTTTTGTTGCCCTTGTCCCAGCTTTTTTGAAACATGTTGCACATAATATTTATTAAAATTAGTCATTACTTGTAACTTTTTTTTTTTTTTAAAGTTCGTCAGTTTGAACATAAAATATGTGGTCTTTGGAGTGTATTCAATTGAATACAGCAAGGAAAGGTTTCAAATCATTTTAGTCTGGTTTTATTTGACACAATGTCGCAACTTCATTGGATTTGGGGACTGTATGGTGAATGAAATTTAGCTTCAGGGTGAACTGACTGTGGTGTCTTCAACAACGAGGCAGACGGACTCGTTTTCTATTATGTATTCTCGACCGGAAGTTGCACACATATCACACACATTCTCACGCATGCGCAGTAGATGGCTGTACAAAGTAGGGGAAGTCTGTGAGTCTTAACAACATACTGTACATATAATCACAGTGGTTAATACACCACACTGACCATGTCACTTACCGTAGTCCGTGTGCTCTGAGTTCGCGGCTGGTCCGCAATCTCTCCAGGTCCTTGACATCTCGGAACAGGAAGAACACGTCCTTGCATTCGGGGTGGGTCTCGAAGAGCCTGTTACCAAGACGACAGCATCAAGCAGACATGGGTGACGCTGTGAGAGGAGCAGCCTGTCATCGTCACTCCTCCGCCTGTCAACAACCCCAATACGCCTTTTGTTGCTCACTTGGACCACAGTCTTCTAGTTTGGCAAACAAAAGGACATTATGCGTCACTTTGTATTCTTCTTTCGCCTTGTTAATCATGAGGGGCTTTCAGACCGCAGGAACCAAATCTGGAACTTCCTGGAATGTACCCTGGTAGTTTGTGAAATCCCCTTGTTCACACACAAAAATATTTCCTGGTCTGGAAGGTTACATCAGGGTCTACCTAAGTACCTCCTAGACATCAGGGTCTTCGTGTACCTAACCGGAACGCTTTGAGGGCCTTGTTGGGTTGTCCCGATTTTTTGCATCGACAGCCTCCGGAAGCTAATTGCTAACTCTACTCGACACTTTACTCGCCGTGCTGTCCTCGCTCGTCGAAACCACCTGCTGGCCATGTGCGTAATTACAGGCAGCTGTCTCTTCTGTGGGACAATCTGTGATGCGTTGATGATTTTCGCGTCTGTTTTGACTCTTGGGCATGACGAATTATAAAAAATGTATGATGAAATAATTTATCGACGTCAAGGGTGGAGGGCTAATATGACAGATTTTTTTTTTCTTGTGTTAGTAAATGTTTCCCATCCATTCTAAACCATTGCCTCAAAGATTGTGCTGCCAGGATGGCATTCCAAATGAGAATACATTTTCAACCGCCTGACCGAGATAAAGGGCAAATAAATAAAAAAGATATCTCATAGATTTAACTCTTTCCAGGTGGCAGCCATTGCCTCTGAACAAGCATCTTCCACCTGCCCTTTATTTAGCCTTCCAAAAGCACACTCCACTGTGATCTGGCTGTGGTTGTTTTATTTGTAAAAAGAGAGAGAGAAAAAAAGAGATTGAATAAAAAGAGAAAAAAGAGAGAAAAAAAAGATTGAAAAAAAGAGAAAAAAGAGAGAATAAAAAGAGACAGAATACAAAGAGAAAAAAGAGAAAAAAAGATAGAATAAAAAGAGAAAACAAGAGAGAGAAAAAAGGAGATAAAAAAAAGTTTTGTTTTGTTTTGTTACTGCCACGGACGGTACAGTTTGCTTCTCCCCTGCTAGATATGTCATCAGTGTAATTTGAATACATTACCCTGAACTGTGACTCGCTGTGTGAACGCCAGGTAGATGGGCCACATACAATTCTTACCAGGAACTCCCGCTATCAGGAACTCAAAGTTCTTGGGCTCCTTGGTCTGAAAGCCACTTTTGCTGCCTGTGTGCTGCCATCCAATCAGAAATCCTTCTTCTCCCCTGCTGTGGTTCTTCATATTAGTCATGCACTGAAAATGCATCACTGACGTGGTGACTGACGATGTATGATGCACACATTCATTGTGTGAGACGGTCACATATGCTCACCGGCCGCATCATCACTATCTAAGATAATAAAAGATTTTGATTGAGACGACCAAAGAGGAAATAATGTCAGAGTATGTTTACTGCTATTTCTACACTACTGGACTGTAGTACTGTATATTTTTTCATGTTGCTTGGAAAAAAAAAAATCTGCTTTGAAGACGCAATTATCCGCAAATGGCTTTTTTTCAGCATTCATCGAGGATGTAAAATGTGTTTACGATTTCTCTGACACACACACACACACACACACACACACACACACACACACACACACACACACTTCAGAGCAGACAATAGCACAAATTGGTCTCTTTAATTTTTATTCACGCTCTTGTCCCTCACCTTGTCATTACACTGGTAACATGCACAAAGCTCCCGCTCTTTTGTGGGTTCGCCCCCTCTCTTGAAAAACGGACTCACTCTTCTTCGCACAATGTGCCCCTGTAAACGCTCACATGGAATTTTAATTGCCGCTGCATATGTTCAAGCATGTGTCTCATCGAAACGCTATAGAAGAAAACATCTTTGCGGAGGGAGACAAAAGTCTCCTTTTGCAATAAAAGTCACGACGAGGCTCCGCGGTAGCCACGAGCGGCTCATCCATTCCCAGGCTAACACGCTCAGGTCACACTGGGGACACATGGCAACAATCGGGCTCCAAGCCAAATGACCTACGACCCCTGTGCTCTACATCCTACAGCTGAGGCCTAAACATCCACCACGTCTTTTCACATTTACGGTACACCATACACGAAGCCATCGCTAGCGCCAGCGTCAACAATAAAGTTGTTGAACTGAACTGTTGCCAGGTAATTTTTAAATTTCTGATTTAGTCCCATTCATTCCGTTAAAGTCTCGTATATTCTGAATAATTATAATTATCTCAAGCACACATCAACTCCTCTTATTCCCTAGTTAAGGAAAGCTTCCAAAAACTATGCGCTACAAAGTTTGTCTTCCCGAACCCATGTCAAAATGTCAGGATCCACTCAAAATCTTACAAACAGCTCAATGGTCAATCACACTAATAAACATTCACTTAATATTTCTTATTATCTTTGTAAATATTTTTCTCCTGCATCATTAGCTTATGCAGGTGGGCCTAATAAAATGGTCGCATGCTTCCTTTCCCATTAAAGTTCCACCCACACCCCCGCACACACACAAATCAATACATTACTGTTGCCATTGATGGTAAACTGCTGTGGAGCTGGAGCTGTGCATTGTTATATATAACGTTATGGTGTGATAAGAGGTGGTGGGGGATGGGGGGGTTGTTATTACCACAGGCTTTTGAGTGATAAGTGGTGCACTGGAGGGTCACCATGATGGCGGATGATGGCTCGGATGCAGTATGTCAGCCAGGGGGGTCAGCACACGATAAAATTGGTCACCAACGGAAGGCAACATTTTGCATGATTCAGAATTTCTGTAGAACATTCCATTATATTAAAGGTCAAGATTCTGTACTTGTTGTCCAAGTGGTTTGAAATTCTTCCTCACAGTTTTGAGGTTCCGGGTTAGAATCTTGAATCAAGAGTTTGCATGTTCTCCCCGTGCTTGCTTTCTCCAAATAGATATTCCAGAAACATGCAGCAAAGGTTCACTTCACTGGAGACTTTAAATCACAGGTGACGAAATCAAGGACTCGGGGGCAGATTTGGCCCATCGCATCACTTCATTGGGGTCATTAAAGCAAATCAAATGTGTATATACAGGTATATTTCAGATGTCAAATTTGAGTCAATTATTGAATATTTTCTGTTGCTAACAAATCACTTCAGCACATTTACCAGTGACACAGAGGATATAGGGGGAGTAAATATTTCCTACGCAAGTCCATATAAGGTGTGCGTCCCTAAATTTCCAACTTGAACCCCTGAAATTTCAGGTGTGGGGCCACTGTGCTCCTAGTTGAAAAAAAGTTAGTGTGCAGCCCTGAAAAGACAGATACTTTTATAATTTGCATTCAATTCAACTCTACATTTGTTCTTTGAATTCAGTTAATATAAATGAAATCTGACGGTATCAAAAGACCTGAGGAGGCTGCATCCATGTGAGTGTGCCCCTGAATGGGTGAACGCTTACTCATCGTATGTGATCTGAATTCTGCAATTTTACGCGCATGCAACAATACCTTAACAAAAGTGTCACCAGCCTTACCTGACAAACACTATGATGCCAACTTTCGCTATGTCGTCCCTGATAACTTTCCACGACTCCTTGATCATGTCAATCTGGTCTTGGCTGGGATGTGCTTCTCCTCCCCTTCCACCAGCATCGCGAGTGCTCTTTTCTCCCAAATCTGCAGTTTCAGCCAAGCCAGATATTGCACAGCCCATTCTTCATAAAAAATAAAATTTGTTTTTTCCCCGCTCCAAAAGTACGAAAAAGAGTTTACAATAAATGATAGCCAGCAGAAGAATATCCGTGCTGTTGCTTGCAGTCATTTGGCGGCGTAGTGCGCGCCTGTAGTTTGGTCCGTGCTGGTTGTCGCTCAATTACAGACAGCCGATATGACAGACGTCAAAATAAAATATACGAAGTGAGAAGAGAACGGAGCGCTTTTACGGTGATGGCTGCTTCGCGCGAACATCCGGTGTCGCTCTAACTACTGTTTGCAAACTTGACGCTCGTCTTTTGAAGGCAATATGGAGTCAAAACTGGGGTTGTCTGGTTCGCGGTGTTGCGCGGCTCACCTGCACGCACACGCGCATGTTTCTATATTTTATGCCGTCCCTATTAGCGTCCAAACTCTCAATACTGTACGTACTTTCTAGTATACAGGGAGTCCTCGGCCTTACGACGTTGTTCCGTTAATACCGCTTGCCGCGTCACTCGCATTTACGCGTATGCGCCGTGTAGCCTATATTCCTTGTCAAGCACTTGTACGCCGCGAATACATTAAAATAAAAAGTAAAACTGTAAATCCGGCGGTAACTGAGTGTACACCTTAAAGTGGTTCCCAGCCGATCGCAGGTTACACATAGACGGCAACCATTCGCGCTCACAAACGCAGACAATTTAAGAGTCTTCTATTAACCTGCCATGCATGTTTTTGGAATGTGAGAGGAAACCAGAGGTATCAAAAGATCTGAGGAGGCTGCATCCATGTGAAAGTGTGCCCGTACCCGGGGAAAATCCACGCTGGCACGGGGAGAACGTGCAAACTCCACACAGGGAGACTGGAGGGGGAAATCGAACCCTGGACCGCTGCACCATGTTGCCCACTGTGTCACCAAGAAACCTCAGGCGTGACATATAACAGTAATGAAACATTATAACAGAGCCGTGTCAAAATGTAATATGTAAATGAGCATATGACAAAATGAACTAGTCAGGCAAAGGGCTATTGTATTCACAACTACAGTATTCCTCCATTTTGTATACGATGCATTCGTACTGATTCATGCATACAGCAGTGGGTGCATTTGTGACCATTACAAAATCGGGTTTTATTCATGCCGAATGCCGTCTTCTCAAATAAAGACGGCTCACACAGATGTGGACTACATACATCACGTAAATACTGTACGCGCATCAGTCCATGACATCAGCGGCCATGCACCATTTCTCTTTTCGTTGCAAATATGGCAAATTTCAAGTAGTCTTTCTGGAATAGCAAGCTTTCCAAAGGAGTTTATACAGTCGCTATTTACATGCCTCCGCTTGCCCCCAAATGCAGCTTCATAAATATTACTCAATTAAAAATAAACATTTGAGGAAAAGAATAAAGCTCCAGTGATGCATGAAAACAGCTGTAATTAGTCAAATGACTGCTGTCACAACAGGATTTTAACATTTACAACCCACGAAAGAAAGTCTTTGGTGCACGGTAAGCTTAGTTGAGGTAATCTTCTTCCCACAGCAACTTGTTTTGCTTTAATAGTGATCGTATTAAAACCCAACAGTGAGTGAGAATTAAACGGAAGCCTATCATCATCATCATAGTACTGATCCTAACGAGGGGTCAATTAACACATTTACATCCAAGGAGATAGGAAAAGTCCCAAATGTACAAATATTGCCACACAGTTTTTTTTTTTCTTTTAAGACCTTGCACGGACCAAGAACATCCCTTCACAAACCAGCACTGGGTGAGTCCAATGTGGACTGCACTGCACAGACAGGGTGCACAAACTCACGGTTAGTGAAGATAAATATTAGCAGTTAACATGTTGACGAGCTGGTGCTCAAGCTCTGGAACTTCTCCCGTAAGCTCCTCACCAGATGACTTTCTGACGTCTTGGCTGAACTCTGAGCAGTTGACTTGCCGGGACATCGTGAGCTGTCCTCCAGTTGCTCGTCTCCTTCTGCGAGGACGCTGCATCGCGCGGCGGTCAGAGACGGCGGACTGCTCTGACAGCAGGTCCGCACGGGCTCCTGCAGGTTCTGCACTTCATGGAGTGGCAGGGATCCAAGCATGTACTCCAGCGAGCCCCACCGACACAGCAGCTTGGACCGGGGCCGAGGCCAGTCTTGTTCCGCCCGCTCCTTGTACCAGGTCTCGGGTTTTGCCACTGAACACTGCGTCAGGTCTTGATGAGAGTCCGTGCGAGAGCAGCAATTGCACTTGACCGGAGAACATTCCGATGTGTCGTTTGAGGAGTCGGTGTCAGGTCTGCTGGGGTTGTATTTGGAGCGCAGCTCTTGGACATCGGGCCAGTGGAAATTCTCCAACTGAGGGCTTTGCGGGTCGGTCAGCGCGCTGCGGGAGCTGGTTGCAGAACTCGGAGTCTGGAGCGGACTTGGTGTATTGACCTCATGGATGACCATCGGTTCACAAGCGGTCAAGGGCAGTTTCAGGTTGGGTTTACCTGCACACATGGTTGAGCACACGAGTTGAGTCTGCTGCCATAAACCGAGCACAGGGAGATGTGCCGGACCGACTTGCAAGTGGGTGAGCTTTTCTTGCAAGTTTTGGACTTGCGTCTTTCAGAAGCAATCATGGTCTACAGAGAAACGGATACAAAAGAATTCCCAAGGCACTAAATATCAACATCATTGAGTGGACAATATATGGCCCAAAAGTGCACAGATGTCTCTTTCAAACTGATGATTGATGAAGAGAAGAAAATAGTAAGGGAGGCACGCTTCAATGTCGAAACGGCAGGAATTTCTGGCAAGTACATGTGACAACAATCTTTTGGCTTTCTCATGAGTTTTTAAAGTGGCCGAGAGTGGAAAGAAGCCCGATCGTAAAGTTTTTCAGAAAAGAACCCTCAAAAAATCGAATCTACCTTTTTTCTTGAGCTTCTCCTCAAGGACAGCGGGCATGTTCTTGAATCCTTGTTGAGTGGAGGGCTCCCGGTTCCTCTGCCAGACCATAGGCCGGTTGTTTTTGATGCGCTGGCTGTACTGCCGTGCCAGTTGGAAGACCTTATTCTTCATCTTGCCCATGTCCTGTAAGATCTGGTCCTCGTCAACGCTGGTTCTGAAGCTAATGAGCCTGGGAAGCTGGACCAGGCTCTTCCCTTGAGTCATGAAGGTTCGAAGCTGCTTGCAGTCTTGAGCGGAGTCCGTCTCTTCCGCGAGTGCATTTGAATCATCGGATGAGGGACTCGTTTCACTCTCTTCTACAATCAGAGATGTTTGCTTTCTGAGTTTACGTTTCGAAGAGTCCAAACACTCAAAGAACGTCGTTTTCTCTCCTGCAGTCTGCTGGACTTCCTCCTCGGACTCCATGTCTTGCCAGACTTTGATCATCTCCGATGACGGTCGGAAGTCTTCATCTGTGGTAGAAGAATCCGTGACACTAGGCGATCTCGTCTTCACTTCCTCTGATCTCTGCGGTTGAGCCTTTGGGTGAATGTCCGCATTTGGACTCTGGTCCAAGCCCGGAAGGTCAAACACGGACCAAGAAGTAGGCCTGCAACGGGAGAGGACTTTCCTGTGGACCGGGACCGCGTGCTGGTCTGGAATATTGTTAAGTTGTCGGCTCAAATGCCTGACGAGACCCGCTGGGATGTAGGAGAGACTTTCCCTGCGCTTGATGCTGAAGTTGGCGTCTTGGTGCTCGGCGTGCTCGTAGTATCTCCTTACCTTGTGGATCAGGAGGAGATCCTGTTTGGAGAGGGTGGACCGACGTTCCCCCTCAGTGAGGGCGGGTTCACGCGCGGACGGCTCGGTCTCAGGGGTCACCTGCGGCTCAGAGGGCGACACGGTGGGCGACTCTTGGCACTTTTCTTCAGAGTCCGTGCAGGTGGAAGGGCTTATGAAGACTTCATTAGGGGTCAAGGGTGAGGAGCAGGCCAGAGAGCCCAGATCCTCAGAGACCAGGCTGTTGCGCCGGGACAGGTCGGTGACAAAGCGTTCGGCGATGACACTCGCTTGATCTAACACGGAACACGGTAGGATGCTCTGATTCCCGGCCACCACCACCACCTCTTCTTCTTCTTCCTCCTCCTCCTCGGAGAGCTCGCTACTCATCGGCGCACTCGTTTCCTCCACTTGAAGACCCGACGAGTCGCTCCCTCCCCCCTCTTCTTCACCGGCTTCTCTCGAGGTCTCAACGGACTCCAGAGTGACGGCCTCTGGCGCTGGGGAGGGGCAGACCGATGACTCGGGCTGTTGATGGACGATGTTTGCTGGAGTGAGACAGTCTGAAGGGAGCAGCTCTTCCAAATGGACCTGAAATATCACAAAATAAAAAGAAATATACCAAAAAAGGGACGCAATTAGACATCGGAAGCTGGAGAAAGACGGAAAGCACTCTGCACTTGCCATTATCTTAATGTGGTCTGGAAGGGTCTGAAAATGGCTTTTCAAGTACAGTCAATATAACACGAGGAGCTGGGATTAAATGTGTGGCGTCTGAAAAGACATCTGAATACGTCTTTGGGAGTGAATGAGTTAAGCAGTCCAATCAAAACTATCTGCAACTTGATGATGCGTTTGCGTTTACATTCAGAAGCCCGACCGACTTCGATGAGGATGACCAAACCTTGTTTTTCGAGGAGTCAACTGCTATTTTCAAGTGCATGCTGTGCAATTTGGAGATAATTCCCGAGAAAATAAGTCTGATGTGCACTCTGCTCAGTAGAGTGAGAGCCCCGCCTCATTTCAGAGCCGCAGTTGGACCTGAAATCTAATCTCAGTGTAGACTGCAGGAGAGCAGGTCCTAATACAATCGCACCACGCGATTTGAACGGGCCTCAGTGAAATGCGGTGCTCCTGCTCAACTCGATGTCCTAGGCTGTCTATTGTAGCAGTGAATGAGCGGGCACTTATTCACCGAGCCAGGTTCTTGCGGTTTTGCTTCAAGGCTGGGGGGTTCTCGGGTCTCCTTTCTGGGCGTGTCGGTCAGCTGAGCGAGATCGCCGAGTTCTTCATCCTGAAAGAGTCATATCAAAATCTTTTTTTAAAATGGAGGCGGTGCTCAGCAGTAGAAACATTTGTTGTCTTGAAATAGCCTTTGAAAAATGTGAAGCCTTTCAAATGAAACGACACATGTTGAGAATCCGCTGCGCTGCAACACTGGAGGTGATTAGGGAAAACCCGGGAGGGGAAAATGTTTCTCAAAGAGCAACCAAATCTTGCGCGATTACGATTGTTGAACATGGTGGCTGCATGAACCTTTGAAGTCAAGCGGGACACAATCGGCCGACGGTTGCGATGCAAATGAAGACACCAATTTAATTTCTGCGCAATTAAGAAACGCAGCATGCTGACACTAGACATGAAGCAGGAGGAAAACAGAAAACCAAGGCAGGCAGACATCGAGCCGTGCAAACTCAGAACAAAACCAGCACGTCGCACCTCGGTGGTTCACAGCGACCAGCACGGGAGCGCTTCAGCCCACCGCAACATGAATACAAACTGACTCATTCATCGTGCATGGCGCGCACGCAGCTGTTAGTGGGATGCGGACGTACAGACAGAGTGGGACGCGGGCCGCCGTGGGCGAAAAGAGGGGTCGAGTGCAGCGGTGAGCAAGCGGAATGGAGCAGGAAACGCGGAAGCCGTGGGTGGCTGGAAACCCTCACCGTTGTGAAGTGAGAAGAAAGCAAAGCCCGGGCTCGATAGTGCCAGCAGGAGATGGCTGCCAACACCGAGCTGGCAAAGTCTGCTACCTGGTCGTCCCCCATCAGTAAATCCTCCTTGTAACCGTCTCCCTCCTCATCCTCCCTTTTTTCCGCTTCCGTCATCGGCAGCTTCAGACCGTCCTCGAATGACGAGGAGCGCACTTCTGCCGGAGCAGAACTTTGCTGCCGCGCAGCGTCCTCCGCAGAGGGCCTCTCATCCGAGGGGTCGCTTAGACTGGAGGTCTGCGTCCTGACACTTGGGGACACTTGCGGCTGAGTCGGGTGCAGGGCACTTTCACTCTCTGCATGCTGTGTTTGAGGGCACAGACGTGGTTCGTTTGACAGGATGCAAACGATTTCTTACCACAGCACACTACTATGGATGAGATTGGGAACACATGTATTGGAAACTTACCTTCAGAACATCTGTAAGGAGAGCGGGGAGAAAACATAAGAGAAGCAGTCATTAACAAATGATGGTGTCCCGATATACTCAAGCTCAATGTTTCATGCGCAATTAAGCCGAGTATCACATGCATCTTGTGCAATTACAGCCGGGAGGACGCAAGCAGGGCGAGTGAGGCGACCAGACTCACGGGAGGCCTTGTGATTAGATAAATGTCAATTACAAACCCTCCTTTCTCTCAAAGTGAACATGATGCAATTATCCAGGTTGTTGTGTGATGAACAACTCCCTCACCGAGATGGCGAGGTTGACATGAAAAGGACCACGTCATTACATCTGTGTGCAAAATGGATGTAAACTGGGAGCAACTGACGATAACCACGGGACAAGAATACAAGGGTTTTTTTTTTCTGTCTTGCATCATGATTTTTCCATTACAACAAATGTGAGCTGATCTGATGCCTGTTGAAAAAAAAAAAAAAAAAAAAAAAAACGGTGGAGGACGAAGCCTTGCGCCAACGCCATTTAATGAACGTCATTAAGGGTGAGGCCAGTGGCGTGGGAGCGCGAGTGTGTCTTTTGATCTGGTTAGCAGCCATCTTTGTGCGCAAACAAAGCAGAAGTGCGATTGGCAATTTGAAGAGGCGAACCAAAACCGTTAAGATGGCTTTGTGGGCCAGTAGGCAACATTTGCATCGACATGACAAAGCTACTTTTGACAAATATGAGGTAAACGACATACTGACCTTTTGTACTTTTTATAATTTGTTTAGCAGGTTCTAAAAGAGATGGGGGGGGGGGAAAAAAGACAATGAATGAAAAAATGACTGAACACCTTGACTGTTGATGTGAAATGGTAAATGGGCAGTCCCTTGTGTCGCGTTTTTCTACCTTGGGTACACAAAGCACTTCGCATTGTCACCTCATTCACCTACTGGTGACACAGCACCGAACCAACAACCTCTGGGTTGGGAAATATACCACGCTACCAGTGAGCCACGCCACCCCAATATACGAATATGTGTGAATATCTGATATCTTGACGGGTACAAAATGGGGTCTGCAATCTTACCTGATCTCCTCCTCCCATTCCATCCTGCAAGATGGAAGTCATCTGGTTGGTAGGAATCGGCTTTCTTCACCCTCTCTGGACTACAGTGGTACTTCCCAAGACCTACGTAGGAAGATGATGGTCACTACACATTTTTTTTTGTTGAATTGGTTTCCAAGACAAATAGACGCAGAATATAAATTCACCCTTTCATGCGCCCCGTAACCTGATAACATGATAAACTGTCCACTGTAGTAACCGCTGTCCCCAAAAGGGTTAACTTTGTGATTTTACGATCACACTCACCGTTAGAATTGTCCACGATAGCTTCTTTTGCCTAAAATTTGAAGGGATGACAACGTTTTGTCACAACGTGGTTGGAAAGAGATGAAGTTATACAGTGAATGCGCATTGTTGTGTACCTTTGGCGGAACAATGGCGTTGTGGTTCTCGAGAATGAGCCTCTTGATGTGATGGGCCCAGACACGCTTCTCTTCGACAGATTTGGCCTACAACAACAGGCCCTTGTCCGTGTTATTAAAGATACGGATGACGCATTCCGGCCCGAGCGACACAAAACACAATGCAGCCCACGAGCAGCATCCTAAACTGTGTATTACAGTGATCATTCTTAAAAATAAAGTAGATTAAGAAAGTGAAGACTCAGCCCTATTTTTCATTGAGTAAACAAATAAAAGTAAGTGATAAACAGTGTCAAAACATTTAAGAAACAATACAGTTATTTGTTATACAATTTGTTGTACAATATATTACAATTATAGTGAAAAAGAACCATACGGCATCTACTTGGGGGGAACAGACAAGCTGGTATGGACAACTTCAAGAATGTAACACTTTTTTTTTTGAAGCACCTTCAGCTGTGACGATAAGATTTCCGTCTTCAGGAGCAGAGTTACAAGAGTTTGGGGTTTTCCATTCTAGTTCGTTGTTATTTTGCTTTGCCCCCCCGGACAAATTAAATTCCACCAACGTCAGACGAACCAAAAGTAGCCTGAGTTGGAGCCGGCTGCCGATTTTGGAAAGTGAAGGACTTGTAGAGTGACACTTTGCCCGGTCTAAGACACAGAATGGTATTTATCTGGTGGCCTGACAGCATGTGAACGACCCAAAAAAAAAAAAAAAAGGTCGTGTAGTTTGACAAGTGGTTTGTCAACTTTTATTCCAGTCGTTTTATTTTTTGAAAATGCTCCATTTTACTTTATTTTATTCGTTTTAAGTCTGCACTCTGTCTCGAAAATTCCTCTTCATTGGTCTCGAGAAAAAAACTGAAGTCCGGAATGGACTGGTAGTTGCAATACCAATCGTAAGGTCTCAAACGAGATTGACACGCTATTTGTCATGGGACAATTGAGGCCGTTCTATAGTCCAACGCTTACCTGCACTGTATGGGGCTGCTTTGGATGCCTGAAGTGGATAACGCTGAAAAGCAGGGGATCCTTCGCACTGTCAAGTAGCATCAAGGTGGAACACTAAAAAAAAAAATCACAGTAATATGGATGCTTTATGATTACGCAAGAAGAAAAGGCCGCTAAACTGAACATGGTCTGCTCTCATGAGAATTTAGTAAGACTATGTCTGGAAAGTAAATCATGATAAATAATACTTTGCAATATGTCCTTACTGCGAAACTTTGAAAATACATTACCGGTAGTTATAAGTTAATGGTAGTTATTTAAAAAAAAAAAAAAAACACACACATACTGAGATATGCGTCTTGTAGACGTAGTGCTCTCCTCTTCTTTTGGTAATGAGGAGCATCTTTTCAAACAGGAAGAGTGTACGACTGTTCTTTGCCCGCAGGACGTGAAAGGTCCCCTCCAGCACCAGCTCGCCATAAGTGGTCAGGTCAGGACCCTTCCAGTTGATCAAAAGGGACTGGATCTCCTGCGTTTCCACATAAAAAAACAAAACTGTAAAAGCCGCTCAACTTGTAAACTGCAGCGTTAACATTCGTCTCACACGTTACTGTGTTTGTGCGCTGTAATTGTAGGCAAACCTGCACTCTGACAGCGTGTTCGTGTTTCCTCTTCATGTCGTTGATGTACCAGGCCACCCCTGTCATGGTGTCTATGGCCTCCTGGACCACCTCATAGCCCGCCTCGTCTGGGCCAAAGTGTTTCGCAATTTCCTTTGATTGGTCAAAAAAAGGATGAAGGACAACATGGCACGGTATTTCAAAGAAGAAGAAGGAGTGCCGAAGAGAGTCTTTACCTGAAGCAGCAGGTGATATTTTAGGATCCTCTGCACTGGCTTAAGAAGGAACGAACCCAAAGGAAGCGAACGCTTCAGAGCAGCCTGACGATCCTTGAAGAACTTTGCCAAGGTCTTACTCCTCATGCAGTCAGTTAGTGCTGCGACTGAACTAGAGGATTTATTAAAAGATGATTGTCAGAGCTCCAACATGATCATATCTCCAGGGAATCATATCTCAAGCTGTTACGTTTGCAACTCTTACTTTGGATAGTTGGTGCAATATTGGGTGTAGATTTCAAAATATTCACTCTGGGGAACCAAAGAGAAACAATCCCGTGATACGTGCAGCCGCCTGTTTCCTGAAAAACCTTGTGAGGAGGATGAGACCACTCACCTTATCTACAAAGCATTGGGCAATGGCCACGGGGTCGCTGTCGCACATGTCCAACGACTGCAGCAGCTCACTGAAAGAGATGCAGATGACCACAAAATGATGAGCGCTGGAACATAAACGTATTATTGAAAAGGAATTCATACATGAGTGCCTATTTGTCAGTCAAGTACTTATTAAGACTCCCTAACGTTTCAAAAATATCATGAGATGCCCTTTGTGGCCACTAGTGGGCAGTGCACACTGTAAAATACTTCAGCAGCCTGATTGCAGTGAAGCTGAGCCTCAAGCCAGGTTGGACTTGATTTGAAAGCTCATAAAAGGAGCATCCCAACACGTTTCAAATCTGTTATAAGAATCCATGGCCTAAGAAACATACACAGTGCTTAGGAAATTTATTAGACCACGCATCATGACCGCGTCAATACAGCACACACATCTGAAGTGATTTTGAGCAGGGCAAACGATGAAAAACACGCATGGCAGGTTAATGGAACACTTCAAATTGTCCGGAGGTGTGATTGTGAGCGCGAATGGTTTTTCGTCTATGTGTGTCCTGCGATTGGCTGGCGACCAGTTCAGGGTGTACACCGCCTACTGGACCAAAGCTAGCTGGGATAGGCTCCAGCACCCTCCGCGACCCGAGTAAGGATGAAGCGGATCGGAAAATGGATGGATGTGTATTGAGAATGAACCTTGTTGCATCATCATGACATTTTGAAAAGAACCCAAGAGGGAAAAAACAAAAGCAAAGACATATTTTTTTAATTTGTGACGATAACGTCAGTTGAACGCTGACTGTGAAGCAAGTGGAATTTCCTTTTAGAAGGGAAAACAGGAAGAACATACCAAACAAAAATCATTCTATGCCATTTTAAATGGCTATTAAAATGCTACACTTTTTAGGCTTCTGCGGAATTACCAGAGGAGCGGCTCACTATTTGGGGAATGTTAATGTGTGTTTTGGCAAGAAGTGGGCTCAGCAAGGGCCACCACCTGCTGACATGAATTGCGTTTAGTGTCTGTGGTGCCCGCTTGGAGTCACTGGGTGAAATATCAGCACCTAATTAAAGGCAAATTGGATATAATCATATTATTCCCACGCTTGGTTATCAAACTAAAAAGATTACATATCAGTACAAATGCTACAGAGGGAATAACAGTGTGGGGAATTAACTCATTCACTCCCAAAGACATTTTTAAACGTATTTTCAGACTTGATCTAGAATTGGCTGGTACTGAATGAGTTCATGCTTTTTTTTTCTCTTCATTGAGCCATTTCTTGAGTTCCGAGTAAAATCATGCAGAGCAAAAATGCACGTCGGTATGGTTACAGAAGAGAGAACATACCTGTTGAATTCATAAATGTCCTCAATATTTCCAAATAGAGAACACACTTGCTCTGGTCGTATGGGAAGGTTGCTTGTATCGATAATGTGAGCCAAATAGTCCTGGAACACAGTGGTGGAGACGGGGGTCACATCACAAATAATGTCGATTTAGGTTGAAATTTGACAAGTTCACACAGTACAGTATAATCCTTACACTTGCAGATTTATACCACAAGAGGGAGCAAGGGAGCGCAGGTTTTATCTAGCCTACTTGGAAGACAACATCACTTGTTATCGGATGTTATTTGATTTTCATTGATATAATCAGTAATTATTATTATGACAATTTGAAATATTTTCGATATATCATACAAACATATAACGGGGAACATGCACATGAAACAAACATACACATGTGGAGACCAACTAAAAGAGTATACCAGCAATTTGTCCTGACACCCTGATGCAAAGACAGCCCAAAAAGTCATCGAGCGCACTTCCCATCTCACAACTGAAAGAAGCGCACAAGCTTTATGGGTGTGGATTCCTCCACAATGAGAGCACCACGCACATGTGACCTTTAGCAAAGTGTGGGAGATAGGGAGGCTCGGTGGTTGCAGTTCTACAAGCCGAAATCGAAAATACTTTTGATTACAACTTCGGCCGGCGAGCGACGCCGTTGAAGGGGGCCCTCGCATTCTTGTTCGTATAATGTTGGGTGTCATGTCTTGTGCGTGGTTGGAGCCAGGTGTCGGGGATGTATGGGGTTGTGTGAGCCCATCTGGGTCAAACAGCTGTTCTCTCCTCTCCCACTGAATGGACAGTGAAGAATGAGAGGCATGTGAGCGAGCGATAAAACAATATCTAAAAAGACCGGATGGACAGAGTTTGAACAGCCGTCACTGGTTTTATGTGTCGTATCAAAGGGTTGCTTTGATGAAGTCATGGGCGAAGTTTCTCACTTCTTTGCTTCATAAGGTGCGATAACAAAATAACTCATGGGATGAATGTGATTAAGGGTGCGCTGTAATTACAAAAAAAAAGGGGTAGCGGATACATCTGAACAAGAAATATGTTCTCACATTGTAGCCTGTGGAAAGCCCCGCTGCTCTTTTGTATCCCGGGACTGGTGTTTGTGTTGGCTGGAAGGCCCTCGTACGGCTGACTGTACAGCTGTAGCCAGACCGGGCATGTCAAGCGAAATACTAGGAGGTCATGATTTGAATCGTGTTTGTCAGGAGTTAGACTCAGACGCCAGCGCCGGGAGAGACAAGGTGAGGAAAGGTGCTTGTTGGTTTACCGAGAGCCCGTTTCAGAAATGCTTCACATGTTAAACACATTACCATTAGTAGCAAGAGTGCTCAGGGCTCCTGTTTCTATGCCACATGCATGATTGAGGCCCAAAGAGGGTTTCCCTTTTGGCTATAGTTGTTTCCACACTCCAAAACGTGAAAAGGGATCAATGAATTGTTGAGCGGTAAAATCGTTTTTTCAATACAGCACGTCTCTGTGATGGCCACGCCGCAGCTCTGTGATGTCCTTTCAAAAGCAAAGCTTGCGCCGTGAAAGACCTGCGTTGTGTCCAAGTATAAACAGCAAATATGAGAACACTCACACCAATGTAAATAAACACACTGATTTATGGACAACATCTTGACCAGGCCATAAACTGCTCCACAAGCATGATCAGCGCGGGCGACTAATCTTTAAATCACTAAAGCACACTTGCCAAATGTCACAACTACTTTCTGGTTGTTCACAAATTTGTTTAAAACTTTATTCCAGGTAGAAACTGAGAATATCCACAAACGTTTTCCTTTGCCTGGACGATATTTGCTTTCACTGGCTGTAGACATGAAGTCATCGCTCTACATTCTTCCAGATGACACCTTTTTTTTTTAAGATTCTGAGGAGGGATATGTTATACAGGATGAACAACGCTGACTCACCTCCACGATGCTGCGCAGATCTTTGACATACATGCGCTCCGTTTCGATGATCTCCATGACAACCCGGTCCACGTGGGTCAGTTTTGGGTTGGGCGCCATTGTTTCGGCGACGACGGGCGGAGTGGGGACGTGAAGGATCGGCGCACTCTGTCTGTTGGAGGAGGCGTTGGTGTTACTCCACTGGTTGCCGACGAGGTGCGGCTTCCATCGTCTGCTGGACCATCCGAGGGCAGGGCTCGGGTCCTTTGTCTGTTCTACGGTGCTTTCGGCCGGGCTCAGCTCCAAGTCGATGTCCTCCTCGCTTGGTATGGGCGGCGTGCAGGAGGAAGGGAGGGTCACGGTGCTCCCAAAAAGGCTGTGACTGTCACGGGATGATCCAGAAGACAAGGTGGACACGAGACTCACTGGACGTTGGCCTTCTCCATTCAATGGCTCTGTGCATAGTTGGTTGTAACAGTCTGGTTCGAAAGCTGCGTTTGTCTGTTCATGTTCTCCGGCGGAAAGGGGCGAGGGTAACCGAGGATATTCTGTACAGATGAGAAGAAAAAAAAGAAAAAAAAATCAACTGGGAAATCTCATAAAACCCACTTTTCTTAAAAAAATAAATAAATAAAAATAAAAATCAATTTGCATTTTTGGGGCAAACATTTCCAACTGCAACCTAAAAGACACAGACAGTACCCGTGAGATTTTCGAGGACAAAAAAAAAAAACAAACAAAAAAAAAACACGTCTTAAGTAAAGCAAAACTTCAGATGCCCTTCGCCAACTACTGTCCTGTGTGACACATCTTGTGAGATCTCGGCATATCTCCTAAGACTCACGCAAAGATTTTCCGTTGGCTCTTTTAATTCTTGCGGTAGCAGGTTCAGCAGTTCCCGATTGGAATTCCTTTGTCAAGCAAACCTTGAGAGCAACAGATGTCCATCTTTCCAATCACTACGTGCACTTCTTTACACCCCCTTTCAGCTTGCATTTCAATTATAAAGAAATAATGTACATATTCAGTTTCACATCCTCCCTGGCCAGGAGGGGATTTTTCCAAACATATCAAGCCTCGGATGCTGTGGTACTCAGTTGCCACTCGAAAAAGAGCTCAATTTCCTGAGGTATTTGTCGGGTCCAAAAGGGGTCAAACCCATATTATGCTACATAACAGAATTGAAGTATCTGTCAATGTATTTCGACTCCAGGCCAATAAATTGGGAGCGAATAAAGCTACAATTGTAAAACAAAATGGTTTAGGTAAAGTCTATTGCCAAGTGGGGATGGAAAGGATAATTTAGTGCTGCTAGCTGACAGACGGAGCCCACCTTGTCAGTTTGAAATCCACTCGCCTACATCGGTGTGGACACGCTAGCATAAACGCTTATCATTAGCTGTACATCACGGAAAGTCAGCCCGCATTCGAAAAGCTTCACCGTCAAGCCCAAGAGAAAATGTGGAAGAGGTGGTGGGATTCACTTTACGCCAGCAGAGCCACTTGACTCGACTGGAAAATACAACCTTGCATTGTTCTTCTTGGATTGAAGCGAGCTACACGAGCCAGAAATTTCACATGAGAGCAGTCAAAGATGTTTGACAGCTGAATGATGGCCCCTCCGGTTTATTCACATGAGTGCACATCTGGCACCCTCTTTTACTTTCCATGACTCAGTCCCGGGCTGAAAAGAGGTCTTGTGCGCGCTCCTGTTACTCTTGTCTACTCGCTCCACTATCCGCACTAAGTCAGCCAAAGCAATGCGGTGGCAGAAACAGAGGAGCGGGCTCGTGGGGAGGATAACCGCCGTGACAAACTATAGGGTTGATGGTGCAAAAAAGGGAGGGCGGCGGTGAGCGATTACACACCAGTTTGAATGCGCCAACTGCTTCCTTCGCCAAGTCACTCTTCTGAGTCGTGCCACGTTTGGCCTCGGCGTGGGCCAATATTAGATTCTGACAGCAGCAGAAATATGTAAAAGTATTCCAGTGTTGAAATTGCAGCTCTAAAAATGCCCTTTTTCAAGACAGTTGGGTCAATAAAAACTTTTTTTTTTTTTTAACAATCGATTTTTAAACAAAATATCGAATATTTGCTACATTCAAACAAGTGTACGATGTTAAGTTTGAAGAAATACATTCTGCTGTTTAAATTCCTCTTAGCAAGTCCCAGTGTCCCATTTGGGCTAACTAGTACCCGCTGGTATCATGTTTTTTTAATTTTTTAAAGATACTATTCGACATAGCAAAAAGGCATCAGTCAGCGTGCTGCAGTTAGCGCTTAATATCTCTGGTCATCTCGCTCCATCCTTCCTCTCTCTCCATCTTCCTTTAACTGCTCACGCCTCCCATCTCTGCTCGCTGAGAAAAGAGGAGGGGGTGGTGGGGTGGTGGGGGGGCACCCGGCCTCTCAGTAACTTCAGAGGCGGCTCATTTACTGAATGTTGCAAGCAGCCAATCATATTGTTCCCCGCTTAGAAGTCCCCTAGAAAAATTTAAAGAAGAGCTCATTACCGGTGACAGACAGTATTAAGAGGTTATTGAAACCATGGCTTTAAAAAGTCACGGTAAAAACATCAAACTGGTATTCAGCCCATGGCTAGTCTGGTCTACAAAATTCACTTCTTCATTCTTTCTCACCTCCCACCCAAATATTCTTTCAAAATAACTCAACAGCATACTGCAGACGATGCCAAGTAAGAGGGGAGGGCAGAAATGGCACAATAAGCACTCTTAAGCCAAAATAAAAAAAAAAATTTCAACAGTTGTTTAAGACTGGACTGCTGAAGATCATTTTCAAAGGGTGTCTATGATAAGAGTGAAGGATCACTAGTTCACTTAACACCTGCGCAAGATTCCAGCATAGCTCTCAACCACATCTTTGATTAAACACTAGATGAATTCTCTGCGACTGAATCCACTCACGACGTTTCCCAATCAACAGAGCTTCGACGGAGCGCTGGGAGAGCACAATACAATGCAAAGTGGTTCAAGTCTTCTTGTTATGGAGAAGAAAAAAAAAGATTATTTGTGAGTGAGGATGAGGAGGGATGTAGTCTTGACTCTCGTCAACATCTGCAAACAATTGCGGTTCATCTCAGCGGGATGTGTCGACACCTTGACAAGGCCAAACCTATTACCGTGACACTCCCATCACACTGGATGCGTACAATTCCACCGGTATGGCATCAAATTAAAGTTGAAACTAAGCCACATTTGAGCCACATCCACGGGTTTGTGCACTTCTGTTTGTGTGCAAACTCCAATTTAAAGCTTTTACATATTTGGATTCTTTGGCTTTTGACGCTGCATGAGACTCATTTAACAAACCGTCTTTCTTGTATGATTAATTTTTGCTCAAAGAGGCACAATATTGTTTTAGTTTTCTGGTTATTGGATGAACACATTCTTCGAAAGAAAGGAATCTCCAGAGACAGTTAAGTATTTGGACTACTGTAATTTCACAAGAGTCCCTTGAGGCTGCTTCCTTTCAAAATGTCCTCTCGGGCAGCAGTTCTCAATTGTAGTTAACAACAAAATCATTGTTTTGTCTTGTTGTGAATGATAATTAAAAATGAGGTCGTTCACAAACCAGTGAATCCTTCAGTCTGGTCCCGAGCCGAAAGCAGATGGGACATTTACTCACGACGCAGCTTGATGAGTAATCAGTCTGCTGTTTGTTATGTGAACTTCGGGCTAGTTTCGACCATCGGACAAGCCCGAATGCAAATGGTTGACGGGCTCTGATGTCATAGCGGTGATTCCGGAGATGAACAGACTACAGAAATGAGAAGAACCTAGCAATTAACTTTTCGAAAAGGCGCAGTCACTGGAATGACAGAAATGATTCACATCTCCTTAAGGCTGTAGGACTACAGAACATTCCTTTATAAAGGGGGGCGGGGGGTGCGGTATGTGAGAGGAAAAAAAACAACTCAATGCTAACCTTTATGTTTACTATCGAAACCTCAAGACAAGAGTCATGAATGTTCATTCCAACCATAATGTCCTTTGAAATGTTCTGGGATGTATCCGAGCAAGTATTTGCGGGTATGGATTGTGACACGCCCTGTGGAAACGATAAGGCACAGCATGCAGCTCGGATGCTCCGAAGAGGTTGCAAAATCTCGTGAGGATATGACTCATCTCCTGAACAGGTCTTGCATGCAAACAAATGTCAACATGGACCGCAATACAAATTGTGACGCAGGCATGATTATCTGCCATCTGCCACTTAAGAGCATAACGGAATGATAAAGACTATTCAGTGTCCAATGGGGAACTACATTAGCGTTGATAATGCGAGTCAAGAAATAATGCATGCTCCACATGGCAAAGGCAGTTTGCCAGTGCTCCACATGGAAGCACTGGCAGTCGACAATGCTAATTATACTACGTAATCACAAAAAAATCTCCCCGTGGTTGACTGTATCATGATCTTGCTGCTGTATGGCGTTACAGAAAGTGCAGACAAAGCAAAAAAAAAAAAAAAAAAAAAGGACAACGTATTCAAGCCTATGTGCTTATTAAATCTGGCCAGCCACGCCATCATCAGACTTAAATTTAAGCCTTTCAGACACAGCGGTTACTACAGTGGACAGATCATCATGTTATCAGGTTACAGGGTGCATCAAAGGGTTAATAGCAGGACTGATAAGTGAGAATGAAAAGTCATTTCCCCAACTATGACTTTTATGCATCAAAAACTCTTTCGGTATTTCCACAGCTACCCCGCTTGATCCAAATGTTTTCTTAGAAAATTGGGTTCTATTCCAAAACACTGAATGCAAATACTTCTCCTGAGCGGATAGGAATGCAAAATCTTGTCATCGACAAACTGTGGGTGAGCAGAGCAACTACTTCCAAGTTTTTTCTGAGTGGCATGTCTGTTATTTGCGTCTGTGTTGAGCATTTTAACAAACACTGTGTGTGCGTGTGTGTGTGTGTGGGGGGGGGGGGGCGCTCACTTGCTCTGACAAGAACACACCACAAACTGCTTTATGAAAACTGAGTCATGTTCCAATCGATGATTGAACGTGATTCACATTTTGCTGCACCTTGTACTTTGTAGTCATCACATTTTATCCACATTACTGTATGTCTAAATCAAAAACAACAAACGGTGAAATGAAAATGGTTTTATCTCAAGTGTTATTTTAATATCATATGTAGCGTGTGCTGCGCTAAATTGATACATCAGAGGCGTAACAATGGAGCCGAGGTTTTTTTAAAATAGCCCGCCCCGTTCACACAAAAAGTCACCAAAGGTGGGCATAGCGCATAAAATCATACGGCTAATGTGACAAAGGGCAATGAAATGACAAAATGTTCGGCGACATCAGCTTGACAGGTTAAATGATTTTCAAAGGGCATCGGCCGTGAGCAGTGGTGGGAAGCGACAAAAACTTTGTGATTGTACTTTAGTAGATTTTTCACATATCTGTACTTTACTTAAGTTTGACATGTTCTTCAATTGTTCGTTATTGTTGGTCCATACAGACTTTGATTACTGTGTTCATACTTGACCTGCACCAAGAGGGAAAATGAACTCGAGTTGGATTAACCCCGACAAGAAGGTCTGGTGAAATGATTGTTTTATCATCTGGTTCCTTGATATCTTCTTGGCTCTGGCAAATCTTGTTTCCTAAGACAGATCTTTTTTTTTTCCCCCCAATTAATTCCGACTTGTGTTTTTTTTCACCTCTTTGCCCCCCCCCCTCCCCCCCTAAAAAAATCAGTTCGAGAAACATTCTTCGTCAGTCCATCTGTTTCTCGGCTTGTAAAGAAATGATCACTAGCGTTAGCAGTTGTCACCTGTGGACTTTTCAACTCCTTTCAGGCTGGTATCTGCCGTAAATTTCTGTGTTCCCTCGCAAAAAAGTGAACATTTCCGGCTAATTTGACATTCTAATCCACTAGACAGCACCCCCCCCCCCCCCCCACCCTCTGCA
>NW_017805276.1:923095-923462 GCF_001891065.2 Hippocampus comes
AATCATCTTCGCTCCGTCTAGTCTCACTTCATTTACCGGGTTCAGGTAAAACAGCCGGACATTTTTGAGAACTTTAAGGACGTCTTTTGTTAAAGGTGCATAGATTGGCTAAAAGGAAAAATGACATTCCATCAGTTCATATTCTTACACTAATTCATTACTAGAAACAATTCAGGAGTCTTGATTAAGGGCAAACATTTTTGGGAAAGGCAGATTAGTCAGTTTTACAAGCACAATTTAAATTGACGGGGGGGTTCACATTTAATCCTGTAAACCTCCCGTGTGGCCGGCCCCAGCTCTAAAAGGATCCGGCCGTGCCAAGTGACCTCAGTGTATAGGCATGTGATGATTCCCCCTCATCGACATC
>NW_017805276.1:923930-941868 GCF_001891065.2 Hippocampus comes
GGTTGTGGGTGGGGGGGGGGGGGGCGCTCACTTGCTCTGACAAGAACACACCACAAACTGCTTTATGAAAACTGAGTCATGTTCCAATCGATGATTGAACGTGATTCACATTTTGCTGCACCTTGTACTTTGTAGTCATCACATTTTATCCACATTACTGTATGTCTAAATCAAAAACAACAAACGGTGAAATGAAAATGGTTTTATCTCAAGTGTTATTTTAATATCATATGTAGCGTGTGCTGCGCTAAATTGATACATCAGAGGCGTAACAATGGAGCCGAGGTTTTTTTAAAATAGCCCGCCCCGTTCACACAAAAAGTCACCAAAGGTGGGCATAGCGCATAAAATCATACGGCTAATGTGACAAAGGGCAATGAAATGACAAAATGTTCGGCGACATCAGCTTGACAGGTTAAATGATTTTCAAAGGGCATCGGCCGTGAGCAGTGGTGGGAAGCGACAAAAACTTTGTGATTGTACTTTAGTAGATTTTTCACATATCTGTACTTTACTTAAGTTTGACATGTTCTTCAATTGTTCGTTATTGTTGGTCCATACAGACTTTGATTACTGTGTTCATACTTGACCTGCACCAAGAGGGAAAATGAACTCGAGTTGGATTAACCCCGACAAGAAGGTCTGGTGAAATGATTGTTTTATCATCTGGTTCCTTGATATCTTCTTGGCTCTGGCAAATCTTGTTTCCTAAGACAGATCTTTTTTTTTTCCCCCCAATTAATTCCGACTTGTGTTTTTTTTCACCTCTTTGCCCCCCCCCCTCCCCCCCTAAAAAAATCAGTTCGAGAAACATTCTTCGTCAGTCCATCTGTTTCTCGGCTTGTAAAGAAATGATCACTAGCGTTAGCAGTTGTCACCTGAAACATTCTTCGTCAGTCCATCTGTTTCTCGGCTTGTAAAGAAATGATCACTAGCGTTAGCAGTTGTCACCTGTGGACTTTTCAACTCCTTTCAGGCTGGTATCTGCCGTAAATTTCTGTGTTCCCTCGCAAAAAAGTGAACATTTCCGGCTAATTTGACATTCTAATCCACTAGACAGCCCCCCCCCCCCCCGTCATCCTTCCTGGATCCAAACTTTATTACCTTTCACGCGACAATATAATGAAGCGCTTCCTTGCCACTGGGTTTCCTTCTTCAATGCCCCCAGACCAAATAAAAGAGATTTCATGTTATGATCCTGATCCCCCCGCCCCCCCATGGGAAAAAGCTCCTTCCCACCTGGGACTGTGAATGGCTACCCCACATGAGGGCAAGGGCTGCAAGCACAGGGTAAGAGCCTGAGCTCTTCGCAAACCATTATCAAACAGCGTGAGCCAAAATGCCGGGAATTACACAAGGGCCTAGACTCGTTTACTAAAGCCGAGCGGAGGGAGGAATCGAGGTCGCTTTTTGCGGTTTGTGCTCTATCTACTGTATACAGCAAAGGTTTAAGGTTTTGTTGTAATTCTACCCAGCATTTGCCCCACAAGTAGACTTTAATGTTAATAATTAGCTTGAAGGCGAGTAAATAAATGGCGGTTGACAGCAGAGTAGACGCACGCACACACAAAGTGCATTCCACACTGACACTCAAGGTCAAAATGTTGGGCTGAGAACCTTTTGGGGGGATTTTGATGTTTTACAAGTGAAATCATCTTCACTCCGTCTAGTCTCACTTCATTTACCGGGTTCAGGTAAAATAGCCGGACATTTTTGAGAACTTTAAGAACGTCTTTTGTTAAAGGTGCATAGATTGGCTAAACGGAGAAATGACATTCCATCAGTTCATATTCTTACACTAATTCATTACTAGAAACAATTCAGGAGTCTTGATTAAGGGCAAACATTTTTGGGAAAGGCAGATTAGTCAGTTTTACAAGCACACCCACCAGCCACCAACAAGAACGCTTCAGGCATTCGCACACTCAGCCGGCCCTCAATCTAGTCAACACTCACGTTTCCTTCCACATCTGGGCTTGATGGTGGCGCGAGTCCACTGTAAACGTTAACGCCAGTTCGATGATCTACAACCACGCTGCTGTCGTGTTCGTGCCTCTCCAAAGTCCGCACGGGTTGGTGGCGGGACAGCTGTGCTAAGCGCGGAGGAAGAAATTCATTGACTTCATGCGAAGTCGTTAATCACGTGCGGGGTTGTAAAATGTGTGATGTGGTTTATTCAGCGGTTTGGGCATCCGTAAAACTGATTACACTCCAGAGCACGCCAATGTGGAATGTAACGTCAGTGACGCGTATCTTTTATCAGTGCGTTGACCTCAGTTAAAGCAGAACAATCATGTCAGGTAGTGGTAAATTCTTCCCTCGCTTCCTTGTGTCAGTAGGTTAAAAAAAAAAGGGGAGGGGGGGCGGATATCACGTGGAACATATTGAAGCAATTTGTAAACTTGTTCTACTGTGAATAAAACTTTTTAAATGAATTTCAAGACTGCTTTAAGTGGCCAATTTCAAAGGATCAGTTCAAAAAATATATACAGAATAATTTGCAATCAAGCGTGGGTTTTCCTTTCTGTCACCAAATTGTTTTTTTTCTTGAAGAAGGAAATAATGAAATAAATCACAAGAGGCTAAAACAGCTCGAAAAAGACCCCCCTTTTAAAAAACAATTGGCTCGTGATAGCAGGTTGCAGTTACCGTTGAACTAATAAGCTCATTTAAACGTATGCATCAACCGACGGCCAAGTGATATGGAGGAAGCTCATAAAGACGCTGATTTCATTGAGTTTCTGTGGAGAGCAGAACAGAGGGCCTGTGACTAATGCGCGCAATTCAGTGGAAGACGTCTTTTGTTGGAAAGCTACTGTGGGGGCGCAGTAAAATGATTTACAATGAAATAAATGCTTTGGAGGAGAGTCCGAGAGCCGGAGACAATACAGTGAGGTTGTAGCGGCAACCGCAGGGTATGTCGTGTAAGAATGATACTGGCTGAATGAGTTGGGTGCACGTTGACTAGTGTTAAGTTTTTAATCGAAGATTATTGTGGGGTCTAACACGAAAAGTAATGAAGTGGCTAAAGAGACCTACATTAAAAAGACCAAAAAAAAATGTTGCTGCCATCATCTATCTATGTCCACGTCCCGATACCCACTCGGCTGGAAAAGCTGCAAAGAATGGTGATGATCCGCCCGTCCCCCCTAGAAGCCATTTAAAGCTGTACATTCTGCAAACACAGCTACATTCCTGCCAGGGGTTAAGTAGATGAGCGGGAGTCCTTATCTTTGAGAGCGCTGCCGCAGGTCTACCGATGCCTGTCCGAGCGTCAACTATCGAACTGACAGCTGAGATGTACAGCAACCTTTTAACGCCATATGATACGGCGGGCGGGATATTCCACCATGGTGTGCAAACGAGGCGGAAACTCTGAGGGCTGTCATCTAGCTGCTCTGGAAAAATAATCTATTGAAGCAACAAATTCTTCAATCAAAAAGGAGGGAGCATCCGCCACTTGAAGAATGAAAATACTTGCCCATAGGCTGCTTTTTCCTCGCTAAAACTCACAAAGGATTTGCACGCGCGCTGGTTGTGGAAGAAAAAGGACATGAACACAGCTGACTGAGTTCATAAACCTTTGACCCCGCAGAGCAACTGCATTAGATGGCCACCGCAATGTTTACCTTGACCACACACACCAAATTCGAGTTTGGCCGTGTGCATTTCGTGTGTCCAATAATCCACATTTGATCAGCAAGGGAAATACACTGAAACTCCTCTACAACGAAACCTACATGGGCGAAAATACCCCCTAGTGTGAAAAAAATGTTCATGCATGAAAGCCAATCCCACTTTTCTGCTCCAAAAGCCATTCCCACGTTGCATTGCTAAAATGGCTACGAAACAGACCTTTGCAGATCAAGGAGTTCGGAAAAGAAAAGCATTCACGCTTGAAGACAGGATAAAAGTAATAAAAATGAAAGATGGAGGAAGCAAAGTAAAAGACATTAAGCAGGAAATTGATGTAAGTGAAAGTGAATGCTGATCGTAAATTTCTTTCCCATTTTTTTCTTCCTACACTGGCTATATAAAGTGTCAAATAAGTATATGCTCATATTTATGCAGTATGTATTGGAACAAAAATAAAGAGTACACACATACGTTTTGTGTGTGTGTGTGTGTGTGTGTGTGTGTGGGTGCGTGTGTGCGTGCGTGTGTGTGTGTTTACATCTGAGATCAAATTTGCTATGGCGAAAAGCCCCCTGTTGTGAAAAATTTCTTGCTGCAAACATGATTTCGTTGTAGAGGAGTTTCACTGTAAATAAATCAATAAATTACACAAATTGCCAGAATTCCTTGTTTCCCCATTTGTTCCTGAACAAGCACCCAGCCATCAATAACAAGGAAGTTAAGTCACCCTAACACTACTCCCAACTGGGTCAAAATAAATGTGAACAAGCTGCAAACCGTGCGGTTGAGTGTACAATACGATCAGTGCACGGTCTGGACTTTGAAAGAAAAAGGAATACTAAAGTGGATGACATACATTTATTTCTTCCAGCCAAACGAAAGCTGAACCGAGGAAAAAAAGGGAACCATTGACACATTTGTACTCTTCAGCCAGAGAGGAAACCCAGCGCCAAATGTTGAGTGAAGAGGAGGCGGGGACAGAACAGGCTAACAGATACAAAGAGCCACTGTGTCAAAGCCGTGGCTCTGCGACTAAAGATAATCAACACTAAAATAATATGACATTTGATCCCGCCCCCCACACCTTCTTTTATCCCCCCCCGTGCATGCTAAGTCATCACCGCAGGACGGACAAACTATCTTAGCGGTCTGCGTCTTTGACACATTCTGCTTTGATGTGTGCGAGCACGCAGCGGTCTGGCGGAGGTTGGCAGAGCTCCACAGACACACAAAGACGCTCTGAGCCAAACAAGACCGTAGGAGGACTGCTCAATGCCTCGCCAAGCCATTACTTTTGTCTAATTGTTCCACTCGCGGCCTTTCTCCATTTTGGTTCGCTCTCCTACGCACAGGAGGGACTTAGAGTGACAAATTAAAAGCTTTGGCTATACTGTGAGACTGTATGATCAGATGAAGCGTGCACGGCTCATAAAAAAAAAAAAAAAAGTAAAGCTGCCTTGGGCTCACCTTCCCCCATTGGACCCTGGTGGAAAACAGAATGGGACCCCTCAGGCATGGCACTCAGGCCTTTTGGAGCTGAAAAAGAAAACAAAGGGTCAAAAAAAGACCGAACATACGTCATGTCTAGACTTACAGCATATACTGTAAATCAGAGAAATGGTGATCCTTGCTGGTATTTTCCTTTAGTACTGTAGATAAGCAAGTCTCGTGGGTTTTATTTTTTCTTTTCTTTCATTTCATTTTAATCAGGCATCAGCAGGCATAGCGGAGTGAGGCCAAAGGGTTACTGGACCTTACTAGAAGTAAAAAAAGGAAATTCTTGTCATTCCGCCTCCTCCGTGCTGTGGGTTTGCTCATGCCAACTAACTTTGCAATGTATAGTGTAGCCTGGGTAGAGGTATGCAGGGTGGAGACTGTGATATGAGCTCATACTAATTCGAGAGAGAAAGGGCAGTGCACCCAGTGGGGAGAACGGACTCTCGAGAGCATCGACCACCGCAGAAGCGTTGCATCCTGTTCGGATCGGGGCCAAGTATCAATTCGACAACATTCTTATGATATTATGAAGATAAAAATAAAGTCTGCCGTTACAATACCCATAAATGTATTTTTACATGGCTATGGGGAGTGCATAGTTCTGGTGTGGTTCTCAACGGAGCAGCTGAGGTTGTAACTTGGTGGGGTTTCTTTTTTCTCTTCACCCTCTCACCTCATTGGATGAACTTCAAGATTTACGGTATGGGACGGCATGATCAGCTGTTTTGGGACAGTTCTTCTCTAGGGCAGCGTTCGCCAACGTTTTCGCCGACTAGTTTCACGTAAAGAGACATTTTGACGGACTGGCGTGGACGATATGCAGTGAGACAGAGACGCCCAAGGAGCCCACCCACTCGTCGTCAGATACTGTCGCTGTCCCGCATGCGGATTAATTAATCCAAGAAAATCTAAATGGGCTCATACCTTGTTCGGAAAATTATTTGGTAGGCAAATGTGCAGCAATTCACATAAATTTGGTGCTCTTTTAATATTTGCTGTGTACATGTGCATCAGCACACCTCTTTTGCGCACCCCTGGCTAAAAGTCATTTGGGAACTAGCCCAGTGTGCAAAAATCTGTTAAACAAGTTATTGTTCATTTCATGTACGTACATCATTTCTTTTGCTTTTTCTTTTTCCAAAAGACTCATCTGAGATCAAAAGCTCCACTCTCTGGTGTCATGCATTTTTCCGATCCCTCATGCTAGGATGAGGTGCGCCCCCCCTCACAACAAATCGACAGCCAGTTCCTCTCTGGTTTCTTGCCGTACATTAACATGGATCACTGTGCATGAGAACTTATTCATTTGTGATTCCTAGTCAGCCCGAGGCCTTCAAAACATTACATTCTTGGGCCAGCAAGATCAGAGGAGCAGAAATTATTCGGGGATTAGGATTGCATTGTTCCATTTGCTTTCGCTGGCCACTGTGCCGATCTGACAGCCTAGCCAGCCGAGGCTAAAGTGAGCCCATTGCCAGGAGGCGTGCCAATTAAGATGTGCAGGAACGCAAAGAGGAATGTCACAGAGCTGGCCACTCAGTACTCAAGAGAACTGCTTCTTTGCGAGAAAGGTGCCGTCTGGATTTCTATAAAATTGAGTTAAAAAAAAATCACTATTACTCGATACAAATGCAAAACCATTGCAACAAAATGAGTAGTTCAGCCCGAGCTTTATCATAGATATGATGGAGCAAATGAGATGGTAAATGATCCCAGCCATGCCGATGTCAACACAGCACTATGCTGCCTCAGTGGCCGCCTTTACAAATGAGGACTATCCATATAGATTTGGTTGCAACTTGGGCCAATTGAGTTTGAAGTACGTGTACCTTGTGTGTAATTTGCTCAAGTGGTGCTCATGTTTTGAGTGTAGGCTTTGAACTTGTCTTAGCCAAGTCATGAAATCCTAATAATCCCACCGACAATGACCTCTGATCTCACCCCACTTGCCCATGTCCAGACAAACGATGCTAATCTTTGTATGGTCAACGGAAGGCGCTGAGGGGGGGGAAATCTGAAAAATAAAACGGACCGCCTGGGTTAAAAAAAAAAGTTTTCCCATCATGCCTTATCAAAGAGTGATAAATGTTGTCTGACAAGAAGAAATCCAGCTGATGAAAAATGGCGCTTGAAGTAGTTTAGGCGAGGGGTGGCCAACCAGTCAGAGAATAAGAGCCAATTTTTTTTACTGTGTTACTACAAAGAGCCACATCTTACACATGCGCATCACACACACACACACACACACACACACACACACACACACACACACACACACACACACACACACACACTTCCTCCTCCCAGCCCTTGCAGTCGACTTGGGACCATTTCGCTGGCTCCCGGTCGATTGCGATCGACATATTGGGCACCCCTGCCTTAAAAACAGAGGTAATTCACTGACTAGCTTAGCGTTTAGCGCCGTTGTTTGCGCATGAGCTGTGATTCAGTCATCTGATTGGTTGCCCTCTATGTCAATCAAGTAACGGGATTGATGATAGGCCGACGTAGTGCGTTACGTGTATTTAGCATCTTTGTTTGAATGGCAGCCCCACTGCCGAGGTGTTTTTGACGCTTGTTGTGTGAAAGCCCGGGAGCCGCACTGAACCAGCCAAAGAAGCGCATGCGGGTCGCGAACCGCGGGTTGGCCACCCCTGGTTTAGGACATTACAAAGTCTGAGCATCCCACATCCTGTAAAGACAGAATTAAACAATGCTAACTCATTAGCTGACATATCACTATTCCATATTTTTGTTTTCCAAAGGGAGAGGACATGGCCAAAGAAAAGAGGCCTTACAGTCCAATATTTATGCTAAATTGACCACCTGTGCTTGAACTAGCTGCCAATTTGCCCAAATGCAGAGCGCTTGGTTCCCACAGCTGATGGATGCATTACCCGCAGAGCAAGGGAGTCAGCAATTTTCTCCCTAATAGGAGACAGATGCAAGTCAGGCCATTCCGATGGTATTAAACAAAAGAGCACCGATGGACCACTTCTTCCTTGTTCCTCTAATTGCCGGGCTTCACGCTAATCCATTGCTCGGATGCCTTTCTTGAAAGCAAAACAAAAGTGTGCAAGGGGATGGATGAGAAAACATGCACAGGTGAGCATGGACAGTGAACCATGACCAAAAAAAAAAAACCCTCCGAGAACATTTTTCACCATTTAATGAGGCATCTGGATAGTTGGTGAAGTGAAACCAGTTAGCCCGTCTATAGAGGAAGCTGGGGCAAAAACGATACTTCTCCCTTCTCTGCCATTTTCAGTGGGGGGTAACAGAGGAGGGGGAAGTACACGGAGAACTGAAAGGCACTGACCCAAAAGAAACATCTGATTGCAGATCATTTAACCTAATCAAACTGACAGCTTGAGTTTTATTTTAGTGAGAAAAAAATCAGGGTAGAAAAGCGACAATTTCCTCACTGCCTGGACCCGGGGTTAGAAATGCATGAGTACAAACAGCAGAGTTTTATCCCAAGCTGTAAAATATTTTTATATTTACTGCTTCACAAGGATTTAGTTCAAAGTCCTCAAAGCGAAGCGAGTCATTCCGGATTGCTCTTCTTCCCTTGTGACTGAGCACCAAGTGGATGATGCGAAGACTGCTGCCAACTCAGAGCAAAGTGATGTGCAAGTAGGCACTTAATGACTCTTTTAAGCAACAATTATGGGCCCCATATTGACGTTTGGTCATGCAGAACAAGCTGATGGGAGAAAAAGATAAAAATACTTCGGAGAGCTCCTGCTCTCTCAGGGATGAGCTAACCGTGTCAAGTTGCATTCGCCGTCTGCCCCAAAATGGCCCTGTCGGATATCTTCAGTCAGACATGGTGGGGACAGACTAAAAGGGGCACCGATGGTCAGGGCTTGTTTATCTGGAAAACAAATATGAATGCAACCCGATGACACAGCAAGCAAGAGACTATTGGCCAAATGTATTTATTTATTTTTAATATTTCAGCGCTGGTGCTATGTTTATCTTGCAGGACCCTCCCTCTTACCTCGTCTTCCTCAGCGAAGAATGCCACCCAGAGACCGTCTTTCCCACATTACTCCTGCAGTTTACTGTATCGCCTCGCACACAGGCCACAAGAGACGAACGGCTTTCTATTCACAGGGGTAAACAATACACCCTGAGCCTCTCTCTTCATCTCAATCCAATCCTCACTTTCGACAAAAGCACTGCCCACACAGACACAACAAATGAGCCACTTATTTGACTCCACCGCATTTTTGAACAGACGTCGCGGTCAGCGAGTAACACCCACAGAGCACCATGAACACTACTGCCCAGGTACTGCACGTGCAATTGAGGATGGTGTTTTTGTTTCATGTGAAACAAACAAAAAAATAAATAAATAAGGTTGCAGCTTTTACTCAGTTATTGCCATGTCACCATACCCCACATCCCTCACATTGTTTGCAGGTAAAGGGCAAGGCTGTCAGATAATCGTCAGCTACCCATTTGAGCATTTGTGGGACTTGCAGCTGCTTTGTGCCTTCAAGTGGATTTGGCAGGACTGCAACGATATAAAAACACAGACTTGACCTTCATATGGCGCCTGGAATGCTAAATCACTTATGGCACACGCTCCGCCATTTTCAAACAAACAATGCTGTCGTATGTTTGTCTCAAATGTTCCCTTTTGACTCTCGACGTGTGAATCTACCCGGAGCTGGCAAAAGCTGCAACTTTAGGCGATTTCAAGCCTCAACCAAACACTAAAAACACTAAAAATGTGAAGACAATTCTGATGCATGTCAAAATTAGGTCAGGTAATTTCATCACGGATGCAGCCTCCTAAAGTTCTGCAAAAATGAGATATGTGACAGAGCTAAGGTCCAAGAAACACTTGGGCAGTTTCCTCTCTAGACCACCTGGATGGTGGCTGCTAATTGTATTGGGGGAAACATTTGCGCTTGAAATGATCTTGAGATATTGTCTGCGAGGTCAAGTGGGGTCAAAAAGGGAGAAGATGGAACTTTTCGCCAGTAGCTGATTGATTTTGGTCTTTTATTCTTTGGCAGCTGGTCATTGACCTCGCTCAGCTTGCATTTTGAAAGAAGAAACTTGCGGGATCACACTGAGGCACTCATTAGAGAAGAACAATTGGCTTTGGCTGGGCTAAATGTGGGCACCATGGGGGGTAAGCAAGCAAGAGGAAATGGCAAATGATTCTGTGGGATCAAGCGCCTTAGCTATTCTCACAGGATTGGACCTTAAACATAAAAGCTACTCACACACACACACACACACACACACAAAAGAGTGAAGCAACTGAGCAAAGTTCGCATAACTGAAAGTGTCCAGTTCAAACGCAAACATCTCTTATCTCACTGAAACTCACGCCCCCAAACAGGACTCCCAAACGTTGAAATTGTGAAATTACAAACACGCACACACTCACTCAAAAGCAATTCGGCACAGTACTACAGTACGAATAAATCTTTACGCCATGTATGCCAGAGTTCCACATTGAGGGGCAGCTCGTCAGGAATGTGCTGCACTGTTTTGCATAACTGAGCCAAAGAAGGCTCGTGGCTGGGAAACAGTAACGAGACATATGCTGAAATGTAGAACTTACTACAGTATGTAGTTGTAGCTTTGACTTGAGGACGGAAGCGTTTTCAAAGGTCCTCTTGTAACCGTTACAACAAAGCTAGTTTATGACCATCACGTTCGAAAACAACATCAATAGGCACCCATTCATATCAACAATATTAACTACAGCTTCAAATGCTCTTTACATTTGACGTAATTGTCCAATTACTTGCAGCAAAAAGAGCGTCAAGTTAAAAAAATCGCTCCGTGCGTTGAATGTGGCTCACGTACCGAATTGGCTAGTTTCTTGCGTTCCGACGACCTTTTGCCAGGAGTAAAAGTTTGACTCGGTAGTTTCTTGACAATAATACCAGTGGTACGCCGTTATTTCCTTAATTTCTACATGTTAAAGTCCCACGGACATTCACATCTTCAGGCATGTCTCTCGCTCGCCCAGATTGCAACTGCCTGAACCGTCTCATCTTTTTCAAGGGAAGCAAAGTATAGATGCGTTCAAATTCTATCGGAAAAACGTAAATTATCGTGTGAAACAATGTCAGACAAAGGTCAATTTTAGCAACTTCCAGACGATTTAATCACCATAAAACATATTATTATTAATATATACCTGTAAATTAATATCTAGGTTAGCATTTATGTGCAAAGCGACTTCCAACATGCCCCATTACCGTAAGATTATGAAATATACGAGGACTGTGAATGTATCAAACGGACTACTGCTTTGACATCCGTTGTTTTCCTCCTAACATCTGGCAGGCAGCGCAAAGTTATTAACTACAAAAATAAATATCTGTACTCAAACGGACCCTTATTTTTAACCATCTATTTACTTCAATTTTGATCCTTTGCATGTGTATATCAACGTACTGGCCCACCAAATTCTCCCTTGTTTGGTTTTGGAATGAAAGTAAAATATTTTAATAATACATCACCCTACATTTAACAAAAAAAAAACACACACACACACACATAAACGTAAGCATAAAAGCAGATTGTTCAAATGCGCATGTGTGATATATATTTTCATTCTCTTTCTCATAGTGCTGTTTTGTAAAGGACAGTCTTTGGCGGCGTTGTGAATAGACAAAACGAATTGTAACGCTTACAATTACATTTATGAGGGTCAGGTCATCTGAAAGTTTGGCTCACAAAAGAGGGCTTCAGTGAATCGGTTGGGCTGTATAATTTATGTGACGCTGATTAAAAGAACGTTTTTGCTTCGACTAAATTCTCCCCCTCTGCTTTTCTCCTTCCGTGCAAGATTATGCTGAATGTTTTAGCGAGAGCCTTCGGACAATACAAAGTATAACTGTCACTGTTCGGAACTAAAAGTATTGAGACTCCACCATTAAAATAATATTACAGGAAGCGCGTTTCAAACAGGTTCTCATTAACTATAAAACAATACAACTTCAACCCCAACTCAAGTTCATTGCGATCATTCAACACACCAACACTGCTATCTGCTGGTCAAAAAGGGCAACGATGACTGTCCATATTCTTATTTGAAAACAGGTAGTTAATAAAATTGCATGTAGAGTTCATGCAATTTAATTAAATTGCATGTACAGTACTCTTGGGAAATGGAGGGAAGGTCCCAGGACATCAAAACGTGCTGCCATAGCTTTGATTACGTTGCAAAAAAACTAAATAAATACATAAATAAAAGCGAAATTATTAGATGATAACGAGCTGGTCACCTGTATGTATTTTTTCCTGTTTTACAGTAAAAGTTAAGTTTTCAGAAAAATACTCAAGCACAGATACAGGACCTGAAAAATGTATTTGTGCTCAGTACTTCCCATCAGTAATTACCAGCATTAGAATATCAACACTCCCTAACCAGGCTGACAGGTGTCAAAACTAATCGACAGCTGAGCAATTATAAAATTCATCAACCAATAATTTGTCAATCAAGTAATCATTTATCAAGTAATTGTTAAAATTGTCCAAATTGTGCAAATATCTGCTTTAACTTTGGAAAACAATGAGTGAACCAGTCATTGAACCCGGTTCAAAGCGCTTAGTGGATTGCTGTATTTTTTTTTTCTTCAAAACAATAAGCAATACCATATAATAATTAGTTAATGAAGAGTCTGAGGAAAAACAGTTTGGTAGACTTTAATGTAAAATGAAATTTTGTCCAAAGATTCAATTAATCGATGGTATAATCAATAGAATAATCAATTCCAAAACCATTCAATAGTGACAGCCCAAGTATCAATCCGAACACTCCTGCAATATGAAATACTTCTTTTTGAGGACATGGATCAAGTATTCTACGACCCGTAAGTCAATCTTTTATGCTCAAACAAGATGAAACATTTCTAGCATGTGGAGGTAATTCTTTTATTTGGCTTAACCATCATGACACTGCTCAAGACAACAACTTGGGTCACGTGATCAACAAGGCTATTTTATTTAGGTATGTATTAGCATGCATTAAGCCGGCTATAAAAACACTTTTAAAAACAAAACATTCCTTCTAAAATCTCTTTAATCAAGATTATGGATTGTTCCTATGTTATTCAGATCATCCAAGGGAGTAAAAAGTAGAAGATAAAGCATGACAAGTCAGACAGGAGATGTCAGTGAGTTAAAAGGAGCATGACATCAAGCTCAAGTGTTGCGTTTGAAGAAAGACGACTTTTACTTTGAAGTAACAGGCTATTATGAAGCGGGGCTAAATGAAGTATGCAGAGGTCATCTAACAGATGAAATGAATCAAGTTCCCTGTTAATCTAAATGTTTAGTCGACAAAACAGTGTTAAAAACAAACTTGAGTGAAAATCAAATATTTAAACATCACACTTAACATTTTCAAAGACACTGCGCCTCCTGTACATATATTGCCTTGACAAACTTTACACACACAAAACAGTTCCACGTGTGGAATGAGAAGACCTGGTTGTCTCTCATCAATCAGAGTTCATTCAGTAAATGGCACGGCTCTGGCGTCTGCTCTGGGGTCAGATGGGCTTGGTGGTACTGTTGTAGACCAGATGCTCCCTGTCTTCTATGGAGGTGAGCGGAGCGTTGTTGACAGGCACACGGTGGTGCTGTGGCGACTTCTTCTTTCCTTTCATGAAGCAATACAACAGGATGCCCAATAGGATGACAATGGCGATAGCCAGGACAGCTACTATTGCTATAACACCTGGAAAGGATCAATGGTTCATTTGATGGAAGAAAAAAATGAAAAGATAACAATTTGGGGAATGTTTCATTTCAATTTGAATTGTAAATTACAAGGACAGTTCCATACCTGTCTTGCTTTCTGACACTCTACGCTCAAACTCCTCTCTTCTTGCAAACACATCTTTTTCTGGGGGAAAAAAAAACAGATCAACAGAAGCAGGAAAAACTAAAGAATTTAATTTGACTCAAATACTGCTGGCTCCTTCCATACGAGGGAATGCTGAGCTCGAGTTAATTTCATCTAACTTGAACCTATTCTCAATCGTTCCTTTGCACAAGCACGGCTGATGGTTAAATCATTACTGACAAGTTAATCAAAAATATGGCTATTTTTGTTTTTGCAATGTGGGTTGACACATTGACCAAGAGACTGAATTATGAAGAATCGGCTTGATGAAAGTATCTTGTCTTCAAATTAAACTATAGGAGAGGACCTACCGAGATGCAATTACAATAATGGAGCATATTTTAAATTTTAATCTAGACCAACTGCATTTTAAAGCGTGGATAGGAGCTAATAGTTGGTCAACATTAAATAGCGCTGGTCTATTTGGTCCAATGAGGAAAAAGAAATTGCTGTTGTTACGATGCAATCCACACAATCTCACAATGTTTTAATGTTAAACAGATTATCATTGCTGAAGGATTTGCTGTAATTGCATTGTTATGCTTTTCTTCATACAGCCCTGCTGAGCACATCTTAAAGCAACAGAACACAAAATTATTACAGCTGAATTTTCCTTTGATCCCCCTCCTCCTGGGGCTATCAATTTTTACCAAGTGTTGGCAAAAGCAAAGTAGGCCTCCATTACCAGTCCAAACTAAAGCTTTAATTCAACAATAGAGCTTAAGTGCTTAAGGAAAATAAACGGCTGATTGACTGACATGAATGCTACACACTGCTCGTGCGTTTTAAAATATCCACTTCATGAAAGGTGCGAAGTCAGTGAGTACCAAGGTTTTTATTTTTAGAAATGCAGGGTATTTGTTGGGTGTGAGAGTAAAAAAAAAAAAAGCAGAGAACTCAAAGTGCAATAATTGCAGTGCATAATACTGCTTTGAAGGTTACATGCAGAGTGTGCCAGTGCTAAAAATAAACAGGCCAGGACACACATTAACTGCAGTGCATAATGCTGCTTTGAAGGTTACATGCAGAGTGTGCTAGTGCTAAAAATAAACAGGCCAGGACACACATTAACATCACAACGGAAAGTAAAGCCAATGTTTAACTTACGATCTGTCCATCATTGCAAAAACAAAAAACAAAAACAAATTTCAGTTGTTCTTAAAACATGTGAATAGCTGTCCTTCCATGTACTGCCTGGTCTTAATTTAGCTTCAATTCGGGAGATGGGGTCAATTGTCAGCCGCAATTGGCAAAGACAAAAACGGAGGACATGTTTGTTGTTGTTTGTGCCGATTAGTTTTATGAAGGGAAAAAGTCGTTTCCTGTCATTTTCATTTTGTTTCTTAAACATGTTATTTTGTCACCCAAAATTTTTCCCAATTTTTTTCATTTTCTTTAACTACAATAAACCTTGTCGAGTACCACCCACCTGTCACACCTCTGCAGACCTTGAGATTTTTTTCCCCAATTTTAGTTTTCATTTTCTTCAACTACAATAAACCTTGTCGCGTACCACCCACCTGTCACACCTCTGCAGACCTTGAGGCAGCCCTCCTTGGTGTCAAATCGATTTTCGTTACCCTGGCACCCGCCGTAGTTGAAGAGACTGCAGTCCTGCTGGAGAGGGTTGTAGTACCACTTACTGAGAGTGTCCCTGCAGCTGCCTGTCTGTGGGGGCTCAGTGCAGCGCACTGACAACAACAGGGAATGACAATGAAATCATCACAAATTGTTCAATACATCATCGCGCTTTCACAACAGCCGTAGCTGTAACAAAACACTTTTCAGAACATGAAATAAAATGAGATTCTACGACTATAATCTTGTCTAGGGAATTATAAAAAAAAAAAAAAATACTACAATCTCGTCTAGGGAATTAAAAAATAAATAAATAAAATAAAATAAATAAATCACCTTTTTGCTCATCCACTGGAATCTTCAGCAAAATCTGAAATGTGTTGTCCACTGAAATACAAGAAAATATATAAATTGAGGTAAGCCTAAATTTCACCCATGTGAGCTTAACGAGTTATAAAAAAAAAAAAAAAAACATAAATTGAGATAAGCCTAAATTTCATCCATGTGAGATTAACGAGTGATTAAAAAAAAAAAATCACGACAGCTTCTTACAATCCTTGCATTTTTGCTCATCTGAGACGTCGCTACATTGAGCGGTTGAGTCACACTCCAAGCCGGGTTCCAAACAGCAGCCGTTTGCACAAGTGAACTGCTCGGGGGTGCATGCGACGCCACACTTTTCTGCCAGTGAACACGTAGAAAAAGCACCATCAAAAAGAAAACATGTTACAGTCTAGAAAATTGAATACTATGAGTAAAAACAACTCTGTCACGGGGTACAATCGCGACATACCTCGTTGATCTGGAACTGGTAAACCTCTACCACTACCCCTTTTTTCTGAGGAAAAAAAACAAAACAAAACCTAAGATAGTATTCACCAGACAACAAGTGGAGACATTCAGTGGCCCAGAAAGACAGTGGGATGGGTCCTGGAACACTCATTATCAATTATCATGATTGCCCGATGATCGGGTTTGCTGCAATTCAAATTTCGAATCATTGGTCATCTGTGTCGCAACGTCACGACATGGAAATTGCACAAGAGCTTTGACAAAAATAATAAATAAAAAAAACATTTGGTTCATTTTATGTAGATATTTGGACAAAATAATTGATGTACAGTGGTCCCTTGCTATAGCGGAGTTCACCTTTCAGGGACTGACTAAATTGTGGAATTTCTTTTTTTTTTTTTTAATACAGTATAAGTGCAATTTTGCATGCTGTTTTTTTACAGCGTACAGCCCGCATCTGTCCTAAATGACTTCCTGTACTTTTTACAGTGTCATTTTGCACGTTTTTTTATTAAAGCGGACAATCTTGTTCACGTGCAACTGGCGGACAGGAAAATATGACTAAAAGTCAACCTTTTGCTTTTCGAATGAAGGACCACCATGAGCAACAATTGTGGGTGAACCACCGATTGTCGTTTCCGGCGTGCATATATTTCTAATGCACGCAAACATATGCAAAGAGCATCATTTGCAATTTAAAAGCAACGTGTACCCAGGCCTGTTATGTAGACAAGAGCATCATATCCACAAAAAAAAAAAAAAAAAAAACCCTGAGAAATGTCAAAAAATCCGCACACTATAAATGCATAATTGGAAGAGAAGTTAAACATACCCGTGCCATAGCACGCATTTGTGCATTCGTCCTTCGAAAGATAGTTATTCAGGTTTTCCCTGCAGCCGCCGAACACAAACCCCTCGCACTTCTGCGAAGCGGCGTTGTAGTGCCACCGGGGGAAGGCACCGCGACATGGTCCAATCTTCTTTGGAGCCATACAGTGATCTGCAGGAAGTGAAGGGAATTGTTAGGTGATTTTTTTTTTCTTCTTTTAACAGGTACTTGAAAACATCGGCGGAAGAAACTGTTTTCCATATTCAAATGTTTATAATTATTCATATCCAAACGAGGCATCATGAAAAGATATTTCCCTGTTCTCCTGCAACAACCAGTACACTTACTCTAACTTGCTCATGTCTCCTTCTGAATCAATGTAGACCAGACACCACCAACAAAAGTTACTGTCTCCATAAGGTGATCGTGTTTTTCTTATTGGGTTTTTTTTGGAGCTCTTCCCAACATTCAACAATTTGTGTCTGCTTTTAGAAGTACAGACTACACAAGACAGCATTGTGTATAGAGACATGTGAAAAGAGGATGCTTGTTTCAACCGTGTGGGACACAAAAGGAGATGTAGTTTGTCAGTCTGTGGGTGGCTGACGAGAAACACACCGCGCTCATCTTACATGACCTTACAAAGAGCTGCCTTTGACTCGACACCAGATGTGAACTGAAAGCTGCCATTTTCTTCTGTTTTAACCAGCTCATGA
>NW_017805276.1:942017-944939 GCF_001891065.2 Hippocampus comes
CAGCAGCCGTAGCTGTAACAAAACACTTTTCAGAACATGAAATAAAATGAGATTCTACTACTACAATCTCGTCTAGGGAATTAAAAAATAAATAAATAAAATAAAATAAATAAATCACCTTTTTGCTCATCCACTGGAATCTTCAGCAAAATCTGAAATGTGTTGTCCACTGAAATACAAGAAAACATAAATTGAGATAAGCCTAAATTTCATCCATGTGAGATTAACGAGTGATTAAAAAAAAAAAATCACGACAGCTTCTTACAATCCTTGCATTTTTGCTCATCTGAGCCGTCGCTACATTGAGCGGTTGAGTCACACTCCAAGCCGGGTTCCAAACAGCAGCCGTTTGCACAAGTGAACTGCTCGGGGGTGCATGCGACGCCACACTTTTCTGCCAGTGAACACGTAGAAAAAGCACCATCAAAAAGAAAACATGTTACAGTCTAGAAAATTGAATACTATGAGTAAAAACAACTCTGTCACGGGGTACAATCGCGACATACCTCGTTGATCTGGAACTGGTAAACCTCTACCACTACCCCTTTTTTCTGAGGAAAAAAAACAAAACAAAACCTAAGATAGTATTCACCAGACAACAAGTGGAGACATTCAGTGGCCCAGAAAGACAGTGGGATGGGTCCTGGAACACTCATTATCAATTATCATGATTGCCCGATGATCGGGTTTGCTGCAATTCAAATTTCGAATCATTGGTCATCTGTGTCGCAACGTCACGACATGGAAATTGCACAAGAGCTTTGACAAAAATAATAAATAAAAAAAACATTTGGTTCATTTTATGTAGATATTTGGACAAAATAATTGATGTACAGTGGTCCCTTGCTATAGCGGAGTTCACCTTTCAGGGACTGACTAAATTGTGGAATTTCTTTTTTTTTTTTTTAATACAGTATAAGTGCAATTTTGCATGCTGTTTTTTTACAGCGTACAGCCCGCATCTGTCCTAAATGACTTCCTGTACTTTTTACAGTGTCATTTTGCACGTTTTTTTATTAAAGCGGACAATCTTGTTCACGTGCAACTGGCGGACAGGAAAATATGACTAAAAGTCAACCTTTTGCTTTTCGAATGAAGGACCACCATGAGCAACAATTGTGGGTGAACCACCGATTGTCGTTTCCGGCGTGCATATATTTCTAATGCACGCAAACATATGCAAAGAGCATCATTTGCAATTTCAAAGCAACGTGTACCCAGGCCTGTTATGTAGACAAGGGCATCAGATCGACAAAAAAAAAAAAAAAAAGTCCCTGAGAAATGTCAAAAAATCCGCACACTATAAATGCATAATTGGAAGAGAAGTTAAACATACCCGTGCCATAGCACGCATTTGTGCATTCGTCCTTCGAAAGATAGTTATTCAGGTTTTCCCTGCAGCCGCCGAACACAAACCCCTCGCACTTCTGCGAAGCGGCGTTGTAGTGCCACCGGGGGAAGGCACCGCGACATGGTCCAATCTTCTTTGGAGCCATACAGTGATCTGCAGGGAATTGTTAGGTGATATATTTTTTTTTCTTCTTTTAACAGGTACTTGAAAACATAAGTGAAGGGAATTGTTAGGTGATTTTTTTTTTCTTCTTTTAACAGGTACTTGAAAACATCGGCGGAAGAAACTGTTTTCCATATTCAAATGTTTATAATTATTCATATCCAAACGAGGCATCATGAAAAGATATTTCCCTGTTCTCCTGCAACAACCAGTACACTTACTCTAACTTGCTCATGTCTCCTTCTGAATCAATGTAGACCAGACACCACCAACAAAAGTTACTGTCTCCATAAGGTGATCGTGTTTTTCTTATTGGGTTTTTTTTGGAGCTCTTCCCAACATTCAACAATTTGTGTCTGCTTTTAGAAGTACAGACTACACAAGACAGCATTGTGTATAGAGACATGTGAAAAGAGGATGCTTGTTTCAACCGTGTGGGACACAAAAGGAGATGTAGTTTGTCAGTCTGTGGGTGGCTGACGAGAAACACACCGCGCTCATCTTACATGACCTTACAAAGAGCTGCCTTTGACTCGACACCAGATGTGAACTGAAAGCTGCCATTTTCTTCTGTTTTAACCAGCTCATGAGTCTCATGAAGAACTAGGATATCACACAATAAGCTTATCATCAAAACGCGCGCCCCCATCAGATCGGAATAAAAGAAATACTAAAATCTCATGGGCCGCTTCAGACTTGGCTTCCAAGCAGTAAATCTCCCTCTGCACATTTAGGCGGAGTACGCCTTCGATTGTATGTACGGTTGACGATTAACAGACATTATAAAACGGACGGCGTCAACTGTAAGTACATAGTACAGTGGGGTCTTCACATTCATAATTCCATACCGTCCAACAGGCATTTCTTTTACATTCGTTTTGCAATGACGCATCGTAGTAAAAATCCGAGTGACAGGATAGGACAATTATTGTTATTGTTATGAGTGAGTAAACATAAACATTGCTTTATATGACTAAAAAATGGCAACCCGAGTTCTATTTTTACTTGCACCACAGGCCAGATTGCAGACATGAAGGTATACATGGCAAATTAATATGTGAATATGGAGTAAAGCATCTAAAATGCCATACATGCAATTTTTTTTAACATGGGTATATGAAACCAACAACAATTTTCAATGGTTTCTTTCTCCAAACCTGAATCAGTCTGCAAGAATCAAAGTCTGCAAGAAACACACAAGGAATTTACTTCCCAGTGAGAACCCGTTCAGAGGAACACGGACAAGACAGCAATAAACCAACATGGGGAAGACCCAACAAGAAGCCTGGCGAGTCGCTGTTCAGCGCCTCGAAATGTTTGACAACATCTGTGGATTTATTAGTAGTTTATTAAAAGTGAGGTTAAAATGTTCACTCCAAATTTAGACGGATCTCTTCCACTCAGTAAAT
>NW_017805276.1:944952-949178 GCF_001891065.2 Hippocampus comes
CCCCCCCCACCACCACCACCCACCACCCTTTCACCTCTACTGCTACACACATTCTAAACAAGCTGTTCATGGATAATTTAACTGACTTGTGGAAGCCTTTACATGACTCCACAATGTGCGCTTACCGTAAACCACTTTGACAAAATATATGAATTGACCACTTATAAACAAACCTACGTAAAAGCCTTCTAATGACTTTCAAATGATAGAGGGCGATAAGAGTGTTCACGTTTACGAAACCCAAGCCGAAACCAGACAGACAGGTTTTGTTGAGTCGGGGGTGGAGGGAGTGGGAGTATACCAAATACGTTCCTCACTTCCGTTTTGCGGCAATCTCAGAACATAAGCATGACGATTCACGTCAACGGGTCACGTGCGGAATTCTGAAGAAATCACCGATAGTGGATTCAAGATCAAGGAAGACGAGATTAAAAGGGTTCCGATCGCATGTTCTAGTTCTCTTATCTTTGTACCATTCTAACGTTCAGCCAGCAGGAATTAAGTCAAGTCTTGACAGGTTTCATCACATTAAAAGACAAAGGCCCCACAATGGCAGAACAATGAGGACGTCAGCCCTTCAGAAGTATTGGTGTTGTCTTGTCAACAGGGTCATGCTGAGTAAAGCAAACAGAAATGTGAAAATGAAGGGGGGGGGGGAGATGAAGGTATGTGAAAAGCTCCAAGGAAAGTACACAATCATGAGGGCATTGTCTCAACATGAAACAAACGGGCGACTCTGAAGGGGTGTCAAAAGACACATCAACATGTGATATGAAAAAGGTGGTTCACAAGTAGTCCACCCACACTCCTCCCCCACCTCAATTTGCTTTGTTTCCTTCTCCCAAAATAGCAATTTTGACACACTATAAAATACATAGCGGAGCAATATTACTCCTACTGTATGGTTGAAAGAGAATTTCTCCGATTTTTGCCCACTACCTTATGAAATGCAGAGTCACTGTCGTCTTGAAAACATAGCATAATAATTAAACCATGAGGTCCAAACATTTGAACCCACACCGGTGCAATGGCAAGTCGCTAAAATGTATCCTTATTTCAAACCATTCTTTCCTCCTTTGGCATGTCCCACACACTGCCCTGCTAACTACAGTGTGTGTAATACTACAAGTGTTTTATTTTTATTGTCCACAACAAGTTATTTGATAAATGACTAATTTTGATCATGTATCTTCATGATCCTATTGAACATTTTGCACGCAATCCCTGAAATTGCTGTCCACCATGTCATAAGGCACTCTCTGGCGATGTTTACCATCAGCATTTTGTCTTTCTGAAACCGGTGGCTCGTTGCGGAGTAAATATCTGCACTTACAGGTATGTTTCGCAATTTTCGTCATATCGTGTCGTTCACTCCGAAATATCAATAGATAGGATAACCTTTCAGAAATTCAAAGTACATTCGCTAAAGAGCACGCAGTCAGCTTGCTAACTAAATCATGTTGTAACAGTAGGTCATACGATGCTAATATGAGAAAAAGAAAAAAATGTTCACCCAGTCATTGGCCACCATGTTGACGAGCTCAAATACTTTGCTGTTTGCATATATTGTCGGCTTGTAGTTAATGTATTAATAAGTGTGGGATCTTGACCAATATATATTTCCAAGAGTGTACCATCTACTTAAAACAACTCAGAAATGTTTGGTATGAAAAGGGGAAGTCTCAAAGGCTGCTTGTGGTGACATTGACTCATATGAAAAAAGTTGTGAATAAAGCCGAGATACTTACGTTCCGACTGTTCAGGTGTAAGAACCAGAACAGTGACTTTGGTCGAGTCCGACTGACCAATGGTGTCCGTGACCGTCAATTGGAATTTGTACATTCCCGACGTCAGATTGGACACAATAATCTGGTCATCGAAGCTGGTTTTCTACATGAAAACAAAAACTTGGTTACCATTTGGATGCATCACTTCCTGAGAACTCAACAGCCAATTAACACTGCCTCACCTCTATCACAGCATAGGGATACTTGGTAAGCATTTGCCACAAATAGGACACAATCCCTTCGTCGTCTTTGCTCTCCAAGCCGTTCAGCGTCACGCTGTCTTGAGGCTGGACCACGCGGTCCTGGCCTCCATTGGCCACTGGTGGACGGTCGGTTTCTTCTGGAGTGAGACAGCATGGTAACAATTTTATTCCACAACCACCGAGCGCACACAGATTCCAATTCAACCCTCTTCCGAGCTCATACCACAACACATTCACATGTGAAATCAATCTGCGGTAGATGAGAAACGAAAAGTACGGCGGCGGCCGTAAGGCTTGGGCATGTGTCAACATGCTGAAATGGAGGTTTCTAGCCTAGTTATGTGGCCTTACGTGTCGTGAGTGCAAACAGAGTGGGACTGGAATCTACTGCTCCAATTCAACCCTCTTCCGAGCTCATACCACAACACATTCACATGTGAAATCAATCTGCGGTAGATGAGAAACGAAAAGTACGGCGGCGGCCGTAAGGCTTGGGCATGTGTCAACATGCTGAAATGGAGGTTTCTAGCCTAGTTATGTGGCCTTACGTGTCGTGAGTGCAAACAGAGTGGGACTGGAATCTACTGCGGGAAGAGGGGAAGAATAAAAAATAAAAAGCTGCGCAACTTAATGTTGAGGAGAGAGGTGTACATTTAATGACCTCCAAATTAATTGCCTATTTCTCTGTTGCCAAAAGATGAGAAACTCTTGGACGCAGATGTCATTTCAAGTCATTCACAGATGAGATGTGTGTCTCGGTTTTTTTCATATTTGTTGAAAAATAACACTAGCGACTTCATTGTATCTCACAAAGTAATACAATGGATTCAAAGTAGTCCATGTTTCATTTTCAGTCCATCACTTGGATCCCGTGGGTTTATTAACAGCATCTGAGATCTCAAATTATTATTATTATTTTTTTTTTAAGCAGAGTGATTTTAAGGGTGAAAGTAGAAAATTCAGGGGCACACACTGTAATCGACTTATGTATTTATATGTTCACTCATTTTTATTATGTTGCTGATAAATGGGGTCAAGTGTGGACCAGGGGTTTGTCAGGAACAAAAACATTCAATCATCATGATAATAATATAAAGATTTAAAAAAAAAACTGAAAATTCAATGGTCACGAATGTGTGAGTGGATGAAAAATTTACTTGTACTGTCTCAAACTATCAGGGCAAAATGTCAGCATTTAGGGGCAGCCTGGAGCCCTGCCAGTACCTGCAACATGACCACTATTAAAATACAGTAGCGTAGTAGGCCTAAGTCTTGGTGAAAATGGTACGTAAATAAATGCTTGATGATGATAAATCTCACGCATCAAATGCACTTTATTTTAACAAGTATAATAAATCTGAAATGAAACCAAATTGTAAACACAAAAGTCACTGTCCTAAAGCATTTTGAAGCTATCTGCAACTTCCCTTGACTTTGTTTCCGACAACTTTATTGCAAAACAGCGTAGGCAGTAGATGTTTCAAGTGTTGGTTCTCAACTGTTGTCACCCTGGGAATTGAGTTTTTTTTTTATCATTGCCAAGTCATGACCCACTTTTGCAGAAGTTACCAACAATAAACAACATACAATGTTCAACAGCATACCCATTGAAAACATAGAAATAACATTTTTAAACATATCTTCTCAAGCTTACGTGTGCAAAGTGCAGCTGAGAGTCACTGATTTAGAGCATGAAAGAAAATGATATTAACATTTTGTTGAAGGTGAATAATCGAGAGGAGTTGTGATCGATTCAAAAATATTAATGACCCGTGTGTGTGTGTGTGTGTGTGTGTGTGTGTGTGTGTTGATGGTCTTACTTGGTGGGAGATCTACTTCGAGGTAGCTCTCGTAGACAGAGTCCAGGATGTAGTTGTAGTAACCTTTCTTCCTTACAAAGCGACAGGCGTATTTCTTCTTGTAGAGGCAGTTAAAGAGGAAGCAGGATTTGATGGAGTTCTCCTCAGCACCCCCCTGCATGAAGGCCACATTGCACTTTTCCTCCTTGCAGCAGGCCGCCACGCAGTCTCTGGAGCGGTCCAGTTTGGGGGACGAGATGAACATGGCCCCGTCCTTCACGGACTCGTCGACGTCCAACACAAAATCTTCGCGGCCTTTCTTAAATTTGGCCAAACACTCCTCACCTGTCTCCTGACTGAAGGCGCACGCCAAAAATACCAGTAGCAACACCAGCGGCCACCAACCCATAATTATTACAACAATTAAAAAAAAAAAA